>NW_024734394.1:0-39264 GCF_018991925.1 Homarus americanus | reverse complement strand
ATATTGTACTTCGTTCCGGTTACATCTTGCTCTTGATGTTATTCATTATTTACATTCCTTATATATAAGAAATAGTGTAAAGATATAATATTAGTGTGTGAATCTCTCGCTGTGGAGGAGTGACAGGGCAACAGAACACAGCTTTACAGCACAACGAAAACAAATGAACAGCGTATTAAAGGAACAACATAAGACTTTCACTATAGTTAAAATAATACATCAACCATTTATATATTTAACAACATTACTGACTAAAAAAAACAAAACAAATTTATTGAATTTATCATAATTATTACGGGTTTCTGAATCATATATATATATATATATAGAGATATATAATTAATGTCATATATACTTATTATAAAATATATATAATATGCATAATGTGATTTGTAAGAGGATTTTTTACCTTATTTATCTTATGGATATTCAATCGGTTACACAACAGAGAGAGACTCACCTGTAACAGTGAGGTAGACGTTTCTCGATCTTGGGAGTCCTGAGTCACCTGACACTTCATGAGCCCCCGGCATCCCTCCAGCTGGGTGTACTGGAACTGTAGCGTCCAGTCATCTGTCTTAGCACTCATGTAACACCTGAAAAAACCAACCCCCAACACCCCCCAACAACACCAACAAAACACCACCAAACCCCAACACCCACCCAACACAACACCAAAAAAACACAACCCCCAACACCCCCCAACACAACACCAAAAAAACACAAACCCCCCAACACCCAACACAACACCAAAAAAACACAAACCCCCCCCTGTAACACCTGCGGGACACTGTAACACCTGTAGATATAAATACACTTATAACCCCCTATAACACCTGCCCAGGAGACTTAACACCTATAAATATAAATACACCTGTAACCCCCCCAACACCTACTCCCCCAGGAGACTGTAACACCCTAGATATAAATACACCTATAACCCCCCTGTAACACCTGCCCGGAGACTGAAACACCTGTAGAGGTTATTCAGGGTATATTGTGTATAATATATGAATATGAATGTTCTTTAATACATGGGGTAACTATTATATGTATATATTTGGCTGGGGTGGCCATTATCACCTGATGTATCGTAGGGGTCATTAACTCTGAACAAGGTAATCTGTAGCGTAATAAGGTCCACTGTGTAATCTTTTCGCCCGTAATTGACTAATTTATATAAAGCCAGAGACAATAGAGGTCACAGAGTTGACCTAACCTCACCTTACCTGATATGACAATCTGACCCGACATGACCCAAACTAATACAGTTTCTAATCAAACACTGCCTGTGCTCACTCCGCCAGGTAGTGAAACAGAAAGGTAGTGTGTGTGTGTGTGTGTGTGTGTGTGTGTGTGTGTGTGTGTGTGTGTGTGTGTGTGTGTGCGTGTGTGTGTGCGTGTGTGTGTGCGTGTGTGTGTGTGTGTGTGTGTTTGTGTGCGGTGTGTGTGTGTGTGTGTGTGTGTGTGTGCGCGTGTGTGTGTGCGCATGCGTGTGCGTGTGTGTGTGTGTGTGTGTGTGTGTGTGCGTGTGCGTGTGTGTGTATGTGTACATGTAGTAGGAGCATCACAATAAGCCAGGATGAGAGGACAGACCAGGGGGACAAGAGTGACTGAGGTGTGAGATAAAAAGTAACTAGGAGAAAGGTAAGCGACAGGTGAAGCAACAAATAAGTGAACTGTCATGAGAAATCCTCGTGGCTGTGACTTCCCCTGTAAAAATTGAAGCTACAGGAGGAACAACACAGCCATGGATTAAAACACTGCCTTTGGACCTACAGCCCTGATTAAGGTTGGTTTATTGAGAGGGGTGTGGTAGGGTGTGGTAGGGTGTGGCAGGGTGTAGTGAGGTGTGAGGACTGAAGAGTGACCGACAGACAAAACACTCGTGCTGTCCCATGAACTGAAACAAGACTGAATCACTATCTGACAAGGATTAGCGATAAGGACAACTGACAGAGAGTACGATGTAAAGACTCTCACACACACACACACACACACACACACACACACACACACACACACACACACACACACACACACCCCACCAAGACGAGATAAAGACCAAACAGGTGAGATACTAAGGTGTAATTTGGCCAGAAAGAGAGGAACTTCCGTGGTCACAACAAAAGACCCATTGAAGAAAATACAATCAAGATAAAACACCATCTTCGTTTTGTGTCAAGAGTGAGGAAAGGTCAGGAGTAAGCAGAGGCAGTAGTAAGCAGAGGCAGTACAACAAGCAGTAGACAAACAGAGGCCAGTAGTAGCAGAGCAGTAGTAGCAAGGTGAGCAGTGGCAGGCAATGAAGCAGAACGGCAGTAGAAACAGGGCAGTAGAAGCAGAGACAGCATTGACAAGAGGCAGTGAAGCAGAGGCAGTGGCAGAAGGCAGTAGCAGCAGAGGCACAATGAGAAGCAGAGACAGTAGCAGAGACAGTAGAAACAGAGACAGTACTAGCAGAGGCAGTACAAGCAGAGGCAGTGGCAGCAGAGGCAGTAAGTAGCAAAACTGGTAGTGAGGCAGTAGAAGCAGAGACAGTAGAAACCCAGAGCCAGTAGTAGCAAGCAGTAGCAGCAGGGCAGTGTTAGCAGAGGCAGCAGGAAGACAGTAGCAACGGAGAAGACAGTAGTAGCAGGGCAGTGGCAACCAGAGGCAGTAGAGCAGAACAGTGAGCAACCAGGGCAGTAGCAACGAGGCAGTGAGTAGCAGAGGCAGTGGTAACCCAGGGAGGCAGTGGTAACAGCAAGAGCAAGTAGAAGCAGAGAACAGTGAGACAGGCCAAGGAAGCAGAGCCCAGCGGAGCCACACAGTGAAGCAGAGACAGTAGAAGCCAGACCACCAGCAGGGCAGTGGAAGCAGGGCAGTAGAAGCAGAGACAATTGAGGCAGAGAGCAAAGCACTAAGCAGAGGCAGTGAGAAGCAGAAGGCAGTTATGGCAGAGACAGTGAGCAGCAGGGCAGTGAGTAGCAGAGACAGTAAAGAGCCGAGACAAACAAGAAACCAGAGCAGTACCAGCAGGGGCAGTGGAACCAGAGGCCAGTAGTAGCAAAGGCAGTGGTAGCAGAGCAACAACAAAACGTGATGAAGCAGAGACAGTGGCAACAGAGCCCAGTCACTAATAGCAGAGACAGTAGCAACAGGGCAGTGAACCAAACATAGCAACAGAAGCAGAGACAGTACAGGCAAACAGGGCAGTAGTAGCCAGCAGACAGTAGAAGCAGAACCCCAGTGCCTAGCAGGGCAGTGAAGCAAGAGACAGTGAGCAGAGCAGTAACAGCAAGCCAGTAGAAACAGAGGCAGTGGGAAGTAGATGTGTAGAAGCAGAGAGCAGAAACCGAAAACAGTACCAACAGAGACAGTAGAAACAAGAGGCAGTAATAGCAGAGGCAGTAGCAACAGGCAGTAGAAGAAGACAGTGGAAGCAGGGCAATGCCTAGAGGCAGTAGCGGCAGAGACAGTAGTGGCAGAACAGTAGAAGCAGAAGTGATAAGCAGGAGCAGTAGCAGCAGAACGGCAGTAATGTAAGAGGCAGTAGAAGCAGAGGCAGTAGAGCCAGAGGCAGTAGCAACAGAGACAGTAGCAACAGAAGCAGTGGAAGCAGAGCAGTACTAGCAGGGCAGTGGCAACGAGACAGTGGAACCAGAACAGTGAAGCAAGAGGCAGTAGTAGCAGAGGCAGTAGTGAGGAGCGGTACTAGCAGAGACAGTAGTAACGAGACAGTAAACAGAGCAGTACTAGCAGAGGCAGTGGGAAGCAAACAAAAGTACTAGCAGAGCAGTAAACAGAAAACAGTAATAGCAGAGCAGTATTAGCAGAGGCAGTAATGCAGAGGCAGTAGAAACAGGGCAGTAGTAAAAGAGGAAATAGTAACGAAGAGGCAGTAATAGCAAGAAACAGTAGTACAGAAGGCAGTAGAGAGAGGCAGAAGTAGCAGAGGCAGAGAAGCAGAGGGTAGTAGTAGCAGAGTGCTGCAGCAGCAGAAGAAGAAGAGACGTCGCGGTGTATCAATGATAGTCTCAGGAGCAGCAGTGAATACTTTAGATAACTGTGGTGTCTTGAGGGGCTATTTGCTTTCAGGCGACTGAACACAGGGCTGATAAGTAGGTGAAAGGTGATTGTGAGAAGGTGAGAGGTTCATGGGGACGTCGAGCCAAAAGGCAGGATAACCAAGAACAAAACCCTATGACTTATGAGATCCATCTTTCATTCTTCTATTTTCTCCTTTTATACCCTGTTTGTCTCTCATCTTACTTTTATCTTTCTCATTCCTCTCTCTCTCTTTTTCTTTTATCTGTCTCCTCTCATCTCTATATCTCAACTTTTAGCTCCTGTCTCTCTTCCTCACATAACAACAACCCCTTCACACACACACACACACACACACACACACACACACAACACACACACACACACACACACACACCGTCTTCTATGGTGGATGTGAATGGTAACCCAGAGGAAAAAAAAGACCAAATTAAAATTTAATATACGAGGTGGGTGGGTGGGTGGGTGGCAGGGGTGGGAATGGTAGGTGGGTCGGTATGGTGGGTGGCTGGTGGGGTATTAGGTTGGTGGGCTGAAGGTTATATGAATTTCTTGGCATCAGACTATATCGTGTGTGTGTCTGTGTGTGTGTGTGTGTGTGTGTCTGTGTGTGTGTCTGTGTGTGTGTGTGGCTGTGTGTGTGTGTGTGTGTGTGTGTGTGTGTGTGTGTGTGTGTGTGTGTGTGTGTGTGTGTGTGTGTGTGTGTGCGTGTTATATTAAAGACGATGGTAGAAGGGTGCTGGAGATTTTCTGGTGTGTGTGTGTGTGCGTGTGTGTGTGTCTGTGCGTGTGTGTGTAAGAGATACTGTTGAAATATTTGTCTACTTGTGTTCTTATTTTACCACACACACACACACACACACACACACACACACACACACACACACACAGACTTAACAGCAGAGAGACTAGGGAAAAAGAGACACTACACAGCAGACCAGCAGGTGGCCTACTAGCTAAGCTCAATGTGTCTGTATAAACGTCTGGTCCCCGCCATTTGGGAGAGGGGAGGGGGGAGGGGAGGGGGAGGGGAGGGGGAGGGGAGGGGTTGAGGAGGGAATCTCGGCCCAAGTTTCATTCCGAAGTTGTTCTTGTTCTTCTTGTTCTTGTTCCGTTTTTTTCTGTCTACTGTATATATCCTGTCCGTCTCTCCTTCTCTCACCTGTGTCTCTCACTATCTCTCCCTCGTCTTCACCTGTCTCTCAATAGCTTACCAACCCTCAAGACAAGATAAATGAAGAGATAACAGTAAACATGTACACACACACACACACACACACACACACACACACACACACACACACACACACACACACACACACACCAAACACCAAAACCCACATCCACCCCCCACCTCCCCACCCCACACAACCCCCACCCCACCCACACCCCCCACCCACACAACCCCACCCCACACCCACACACACGATAACAACCCAATAACTCCAATGTTACTCTCCTAACTGTCAGCATTGTATCCCTAACAGCTGCCATAACTGCCCATTTTAACAGTACCGATTGTGTTGAAACGGATGATAGCTTTAGTGTTTATTTGCTTGGATTCATTTTGTGTATTTGTTTGGATTCTCTCTATTTGTTTGGATTCCTTTGTTTATTTGTTTGGATTCATTTGTGTATTTGTTTATTTTCTCTATTTGTTTTGATTTCTGATTTATTTGTCGATTCTTGTTTGTTTGGTTACACTTTGTTTATTTGTTTGGATTCCTTTGTTTATTGTTTAATTCCTTTGTTTATTTGTTTGGATTCCCTTTGTTTATTTGTTTGGATTCCTTTGTTTATTTGTTTTGATTCCTTTGTTTATTTGTTTGGATTCCCTTTGTTTATTGTTTAATTCCTTTGTCTTATTTGTTTGGATTCCCTTTGTTTATTTGTTTGGATTCCCTTGTTTATTTGTTTGGATTCCCTTTGTTTATTTGTTTGGATTCCCTGTTTATTTGTTGGATTCCATTTGTTATTTGTTTGGATTCCCTTGTTTATTTGTTTGGTTCCTTTTGTTTGTTTTGTTTTGATTCCCTTTGTTTATTTGTTTTGATTCCTTTGTTTATTTGTTTGATTCCTTTGTTTATTTGTTTGGATTCCTTTGTTTATTGTTTTGGACATTTGTTTATTTGTTTGGATTCCCTTTGTTTATTTGTTTGACCTTTGTTTATTTGTTTGATTCCCTTTGTTTATTTGTTTGATTCCCTTTTGTTTATTTGTTTGGATTCCCTTTGTTTATTGTTTTAATTCCTTTTGTTATTTGTTTTGATTCCTCTGTTTATTTGTTTTGATTCTTGTTTATTTGTTTTGATTCCCTTGTTTATTTGGTTTGGATTCTTTGTTTATTTGTTTGGATTCCATTTGTTTATTTGTTTGGATTCCTTGTTTATTTGTTTGGATTCCTTGTTTATTTGTTTGATTCCCTTTGTTTATTTGTTTGGATTCCTTGTTTATTTGTTTAGATTCCCTTGTTTATTGTTTTAATTCCTTGTTTATTTGTTTTGATTCCCTTGTTTATTTGTTTTAATCCCTTTGTTTATTTGTTTTAATTCTCATTTGTTTTGATTCCCTTTGTTTATTTGTTTTAATTCCTTGTTTATTTGTTTGGATTCCTTTGTTTATTGAATTTCCTTTGTTTATTTGTTTGGATTCCTTTGTTTATTGTTTTAATTCCATTTGTTTATTTGTTTGGATTTCCTTTGTTTATTGTTTTAATTTTCTTTGTTTATTTACACTTTTATTATGTTATTAACGTATTTTATGACACTTTATTGTTATTGTTATCGTCCCATCCACATTATTACTCATTCCCTCAGTTCCCTAATTTATTACACTATCTCTTTGTCTTGTTTATATCTCTATTGTCTCATTCATTGTCTTTATTCCTTTATTTATTCATTTATTCATCTATACCATTATTCCACCATTCACCTCCTTATTCATCCATTCATCCTCTTATTCACCCACATTATCATCCATTCATCTTCGTATTTATCGGTCTGTTTCACCCACCATTTCGTCTCGATTTTGGGAGCAGTCAGACGTTCATTTGATTCTTCCTTAACCTAACCATAAATTACAATCAACACGGCCGAGATCCGACACTGATTTGACCTCTAACAGCCAATAGCAGGTTAAAGATGCAGCTGGGTCGTTAAACAGAGATCACTAGAGGTCACGGGGTCATTATGGGTCACGGGGGTCATAATATAAGGTCACGTGGTGTAATATTGTACTACTGGAAAAAACACACACACACACAGACACACACACACACACACACACACACACACACGCACACACACACACACAGACACACACACACACACACACGCACACACACACACACACACACACACACACACACACACACACACACACACACACACACACACACACACACCGGTAAGGGAAGAGCTGCCAAGTAGTTTATTTAAGTGAGGATTTATGGGTCCTCCTCGCCTCCTTCCATAATACTCTATGCTAATAAGGGCGTGTCCCCCTGACGCTTCTCTCTCCCTCTCTCCCCTTCCCATTCCTCCCTTCCTCCCCAAACCAAAAGGAAAGAGAGAGAGAGAGAGAGAGAGAGAGAGAGAGAGAGAGAGAGAGAGAGAGAGAGAGAGAGAGAGAGAGAGAGAGAGAGAGAGAGAGAGCAGATAAGGAAGTCAGAGACGAGCCTTTTTCACCTTTCCCTTCTCTACTCTTTCCTTCACCCTCTACAATGGCCAAGGGCAAGCGAAGTCCATTAAAAGTTTAGCCACAAACTTGAGAGAGAGGAGGAAGAGGAGGAGGAAGAAGAAGGGAAGAAGGAGAGGAGGAAGAGGAGGAAGAAGGGAAGAAGGGAGAGGGAGGAAGAGGAGGAAGAAGGGGAAGAAGGAGAGAGGAGGAGGAAGAGGAGGTGAGGTTGCATTGAACTGCATCCAACGGTAGACAAACACAGATGATAACAGGAGGAGGTGTTCTGTTAATGTAATGGGAGCTAATAACAGGTATACTAGGAGGGGGTGGGTAGAAGGAGGGGGGTAGAGGGTAGGTAGAGAGAGGGGGTAGAGGAGGGGGTAGAGGGTAGAGAGGGAGGGTGGTAGAAGGATGGGGGGGTAGAGAGAGGGAGGGGGTGGGAAGGAGGGTAGGGGTAGGTAGAGAGGGGAGGGGGTGAAGGAGGGGGTAGAGGGTAGGTAGAGAGGAGGGGGGGGAAGGAGGGGTAGAGGGAGGTAAGAGGAGGGGGGAGAAGGAGGGGTAGAGGAGGGGAGAGGGTAGAAGGAGGGGAGAGGAGAGAGGGAGGGGGCAGAAGGAGGGGGAGGGGTGGGAGAGGGGAGGGGGGAGAAGAGGGGTAGGGAGTAGAGAGGGAGGGGAGGGGGTAGAGAGGGGAGGGGGGAAGAAGGAGGGGGAGGGGTGGAGGGGAGGGGGGTGGGTAGAGAGGGGTAGAGGGGGTAGAGGGAGGGGGCGGTGAAGGAGGGGTAGAGGGTAGAGGGAGGGGGTAGAAGGAGGGGGAGGAGGAGGGGGGTAGAAGGAGGGGGAGGGTAGGTAGAGAGGGGAGGGGGGAGAAGGAGGGGAGAGGGTAGAGAGGGGGTGAAGGAGGGGGGGAGGGGTAGAGAGAGGGGTGGGAAGAGGGGAGAGGGTAGAGAGGGAGGGGGTAGAAGGAGGGGGCAGAGGGTAAGAGGGGAGGTAAAAGGGGGGGAGAGAGAGGGGGGTGTAGAAGGAGGGGGTAGAGTAGGTAGAGAGAGGGGAGGGGGGTGGAGAAGGAGGGGGGGTAGAGGGTAGGGAGAGAGGGGAGGGGGGTAGAAGGAGGGGGTAGAGGGTAGGTAGAGAGGGGAGGGGGGGGTGGTAGGAGGGGGTAGAGGTAGAGAAGGAAAAAAGGGAGGGGAGGGGGGGGAGGAGGGGTAGAGAGAGGGGGGGGTAGAAGGAGGGGGTAGAGGTAGGTAGAGAGAGGGAGGGGGTGGTAGAAGGAGGGGTAGGGAGGGTAGGTAGAGAGAGAGGGGGTAAGGGAGGGGGTAGAGGTAGGTAGAGAGGGGAGAGGGGGTGGTAGAAGGAGGGGGGGTAGAGGGTAGGTAGAGAGGAGGGGGGTTGTGGTGCGTGGGTGTCTGAAGCGCCAACACACGATAGAGAACCATTAACATGTTGGCGTCGCCGCGTTACGTCACATTATCTTGTCACTACACCCTTTACTAGTCTCGTCGGGCGATGAGCGGTGGTCACGATAGCCGGGGTATGTCTTGATAGCTGTCGGGGGTGGGCGTCATGATAGCTGTCGGGGGGTATGTCTTGATAGCTGTCGGCGTATGTTGCGATAGCTGTCGGTGGGGGGTATGTTATGATAGCTGTCGGGGTATGGGCGTGATAGCTGTCGGGATGCTGATAGCTGTCGGAGGGCCAGCAGATAGCTGCCGGAGGGGCTGTTGATGATAGCTGTCGGAGGGGCTGTTATGATAACCGTCGGAGGGGCTGTTATGATAGCTGTCGGAAGGGCTGTTATGATAACTGGTTTGAGGGCTGTTATGATAGCTGTCGGAGGGCTGTTATGATAGCTGTCGGGAGGGCTGTTATGATAGGGTCAACACTTGGTAACACCTCCTTTAGTAACACATAATGAAGGCGTCCCAGGAAATGAACAACAGGCCAGAAGAAATACAAATTAATTCTCTTCTCACGACATTTCTCCCGCCTCAGGCACAATAATATTTAAAAATGACATTGAGAATACGACATCTTGCTGTGTTGGACTGCCACCGCCCTTCATCACTATACCAACCCTTCTACCCCCTTTCTCCAATGTTTACCGAGAGTAATATATAATTTTTAATCTAAATATCTAATTACCATGAATCATTTTTCCAATTATAATATAAAATAGTATAAATTAGAGGAAATTGATGTGGTGTTTAATATGAAATAGTTGAATTATTTTTTGCAGATGAGAAATTGGTATGCCTGTATAGTTTTTTTAGTTTAACAAATTTATTGGTAAAGCTTGTAGTACAGTTTGCCTATTGTGAGTAATTCAGTCAGGTCTTGACACTGAGGGTGGTATCACTTCTCACTGCCACGCAGGACTTTATGCCTGTATAGGTGGGCGGGACCAGGCATGTGTTACCAGTTAGCGTGTTATTTAGTCGTTGTTGGTATGTACGAGGGAGTCATGGCGTGTCACCTCGTTATACCTCCCTGAAGTTACCTTACTTGGTCCTAATCTTCTTCCTCCTCCAGCGTTGAGTAGTGGCGACAACACATGCACTCATTTAGGTACTACTATACTTGACTCATGCACGCGCAATCAACTAACTTGTAAACACATTACACACAATAATGGTTGTCCTCTGTAACGAGGATGGCCGGCCCAAGGGCCGGACAACTCGCCAACTGCACTGGCTAACCATTACCCCGGAACACGATCCGCACATCGATTAACGTCCAGGTTTCCAATTACTGCTGGGTAGACAGAGGCAAATGGCGCAAAGAAACTTGCCCAGCCACCCTGCCCGGGATCGAACCCGGGTCCACCTGCCAGAAGGCGAGCATGTTGACCATTGCACCACAGGTCAATGCACACAACACACACACACACACACACATTGTTTACATTATATTGCAATAACACAAGAACGAAAGAAAGGAATTAGAAACGTTTGATCAGGGATAAAACCGACCAAAAACCATCGTTCAAAAAGGTCCACAAACAGAAGGCAACTGACGATGATAAATGATAAACAAAGAAATGAAATAAAAAAGAAGAAGAATGAAGACGAAGCTCACTCATACAGACCAAAGCAACAAGGCCTTGTCCATCTATGTGGGAGAGACATACTGAGGGACAGAGGGAGACAGAGAGACAGAGAACGACAGAGAGAGACAGAGAACGACAGAGAGAGACAGAGAAAAGAGACAGAGGAGGAGAGAGACAGAGAGAGACAGAGGGAGGTGCAGAGAGACAGAGAACGACAGAGAGAGACAGAGGGAGGGCAGAGAGACAGAGAGAGACAGAGGGAGGTGCAGAGAGACAGAGAGAGACAGAGGGAGTGCAGAGAGACAGGGAGGGAGGTGCAGAGAGACAGAGAACGACAGAGAGAGACAGAGGGAGGTGCAGAGAGACAGAGGGAGGTGCAGAGACAGAGGGAGGTGCAGAGAGACAGAGAAACGACAGAGAGAGACAGAGGGAGGTGCAGAGAGACAGAGAGAGACAGAGGGAGGTGCAGAGAGACAGAGAAGAGAGAGAGACAGAGGAGGCAGAGACAGAGAAGACAGAGGGAGGTGCAGAGAGACAGAGAGAGACAGAGGGAGGTGCAGAGAGACAGAGAACGACAGAGAGAGACAGAGGGAGGTAGAGAGACAGAGGGAGGTGCAGAGAGACAGAGAACGACAGAGAGAGACAGAGGGAGGTGCAGAGAGAAGGAGAGGAGACAGAGAGACAGAGAACGACAGAGAGAGACAGAGAGGTGAGAGACAGACAGAGAGAGACAGAGGGAGGTGCAGAGAGACAGAGAGAAATGTAGAGAGACGCAAAAAGAGAGAGAGACAGAGAGACAAAGAGAGGCAGAGAAAGAGAACGATAGAGAGAGAGAGAGAGAGAGACAATGATAAACAGAGATATAGAGAGACACGAATGGGGAAATATCAAACAACCAAGGGAGAGAGACATTGCAGAGATAATAATTAACTAATAAGATAAATCACAGGTACATAACAACAACAACAACAACAACAACAACAACGTGATAATAATGATGATGATGATGATTATGATGATGATTATGATGATGATGACGATAATGATATAGGTATGTATTATGTATACTCGTGTGTATATATATGTATAAAACACATACATAACCATATACATTATTACGAGTTATATCATATTGATATACTGTACTATTATATAACAGCTTCTATTCTCCCTCCACTGACATACTGGAGAGAGGGGGGTAACACAAGGGTATGCCACACCCTATGATATAATGGGTCCCAAAGTGGCGAGTATAACGTATAGGACTATGTGTTATACTCCGGCGCCCAGAGATTATAACGTGGAGGAGAGAGAGAGAGAGAGAGAGAGAGAGAGAGAGAGAGAGAGAGAGAGAGAGAGAGAGAGAGAGAGAGAGAGAGAGAGAGAGAGAGAGAGAGAGAGAGAGAGAGAGAGAATGAAATGTGGGTGGCAATTTATCCATTACTTGAGCTGAATTGAATACACACATAAAACACATACATATACACACACACACACACATACACACACACACACACAACAATATAATCTTCTACTCCACAAGTCAAACACAAACAATCGAGCAACTAAGACATACTGTTTACTTTGTTTACTCCATATAGGTAAATTATCACATAACTTAACACCAATTAAATGAATGTGACGAAGAGTATCATCATCGTCAATACGGCTGAGCATGTGTCCATTACTGTAGTGAAGGTGGATGAAGGGATGATAATGGGTTGGTCAGGTCAGGTCAGGTCAGGTCAGGTCAGGTCAAGTTAGGTTACGTTAGGTTACGAGAGGTTAGGTTACGTTAGGGTCAGGTGTAGGTTCAGTTAGGTTACGTTAGGTTACGAGAGCGAGGTTACAGTTAGGTCAGGTCAGGTCACGTTACGTTAGGTTAGGTCAGGTCAGGTCACAAGACGTTAGGTTACGAGAGGTTAGGATACGTTAGGTCAGGTCAGGTCACGTTACGTTAGGTTAGGTCAGGTCAGGTCACGTTACGTTAGGTCAGGTCAGGTCACGTTACGTTAGGTTAGGTTGAATTAAATAAATATAAAATAAACAAAAATATAAATGAATAAATAACTATGTAAAAAATGACTAATAGAGAAGAGTGAAAGTAAAATATCTGACCTTGGCTTTGAAGAAGGATGTAATTACCTTTATGTAGAAAGGCCGACCCCTGTGTGTGTGTGTGTGTGTGTGTGTGTGTGTGTGTGTGTGTGTGTGTGTGGTGTGTGTGTGTGTGTGTGTGTGTGTGTGTGTGTGTGTGTGTGTGTGTGTGTGTGTGTGTGTGTGTGTGTGTGTGTGTGTGTGTGTGTGTGTGTGTGTGTGTGTGTGTGTGTGGCGAGAGTGGTGGTGGTGGTAGTGGTGACGGGATAATGATAAACAAAAAGAGAGAGAGAGAGAGAGAGAGAGAGAGAGAGAGAGAGAGAGAGAGAGAGAGAGAGAGAGAGAGAGAGAGAGAGAGAGAGAGAGAGAGAGAGAGAGAGAGAGAGAGAGAGAGAGATTCACCTATTCTGGTCACGTTTGAGCCTGGGAAGACATATAAAGGAACGTGGCCTGTGTATCTGTACCTGCGTGTGTGTGTACCTATGTGTGTACTTGCGTGTGTGTACCTGTTTGTATGTACTTGTGTGTGTGTGTGTGTGTACCTGTGTGTGTGTGTGTACCTGTGTGTGTGTGTGTGTATCTGTGCGTGTGTGTGTACCTGTGTGTGTGCTATTAATTCATGATAGACTGTGAGAGACATAATTATTTCTTATGCTAATAATTAGTGATTTTCAATAACAATAATAATGACAACAACAACAACAACAACAACAACAACATCAACAACAACAGTCATATATCATCCACAAACTATAATCCCATTCGACAGTAATTAATATCCCTTAATTAATAACAAATAATACAATAATCATAATAAACCACAGTTCCTAATTTGACTCCATATTTATAAGAGTTAAGTTAGGCAGCATTATACCTCTGGCAACTTACATATGAGAGGTGTTGGGGGCGTGACTGGCGATGTTACTTCAATAACCCCGTACGCTATATGTATAATTTTCACACATAGGATATTCATACGATGAATACTGTATTAATTTATTATGTAGTTCCGTATATATTATAATACTGACTTTTATTTAATAATATTGTTTTTATAATATAGTTATGTGGAATTATATCTGTTTATAAATATTTTTAGGCACGCATTCCAAAGTCATAATTATATATATATATATATACAATTTTTTTTAACTCATTAATTATAGGTGAATAGTTTCTAGTAAAATAATTATATGAAAAATAATTCCAAGTTATAGAGAGAATATTTGTAATAATAATAATAATAATATGTAAACTGTAATATTGTGAATAATCTCCATATAAATTGAAACTGTGTGAAGGTATTGGAACAAGGAGGTAGCCTATGATTTTACATGTGTGTGTGTGTGTGTGTGTGTGTGTGTGTGTGTGTGTGTGTGTCCTAATTTATGGGTTGTGTTTGTATGTCCAAAATATATCTTACCTGTCTGTCTGTCTGTCTGTCTGTCCATATTTATTTTACGTGTCTCTGTCCAAAATATATACTATCTGTCTATATGTCCAAAATTTACAATACCTCCCTGTCTGTATGTCCCAAATATATACTGCCTGTCTGTATGTCCCAAATTTATGATACCTGTCTCTCTGTCTGTCTGTCTGTCTGTCTGTATGCAAATTCATACTGTCCGTCTCTGTGTCCAAATTTCCTGCCAAGAATATATGAATTAGTTGACCTGTTGGAATGAAGGAGTCTCAGAGGCGAATATTGGCTCGTAATTGGAGGTGTATGATGGTGCATGGCGGTGTATGACGGTGCATGGCGGTGTATGACGGTGTATGACGGTGTATGATGGTGTATGATGGTGTATGATGGTGTATGATGGTGTATGACGGTGTATGGCGGTGTATGATGGTGTATGATGGTGTATGGCGGTGTATGGCGGTGTATGATGGTGTGGCGATGGTGTGGCGATGGTGTATGATGGTGTATGATTTGCGGGGCGGCGGTGTATGATGGTGGCGGCGGTGTGTATGATGGTGATGGCAGGCGATGGTGTATGGCGGTGTATGATGGTGGCGGCGGTATGATGGTGTATGGCGGTGTATGATGGGTGTATGGCGGTGTATGATGGTATGGCGGTGTATGATGGTGTGGCGAAGGTGTATGATGGTGTATGGCGGTGTATACGGTGTATGGCGTGTATGATGGTGTATGGCGTGTATGATGCGTATGATGGTGTATGATGGTGTATGATGGTGTATGACGGTGTATGGCGGTGTATGATGGTGTATGGCGGTGTATGATGGTGTATGGCGGTGTATGATGGTGTATGGCGGTGTATGATGGTGTATGGCGGTATGATGGTGTATGGCGGTGTATGATGGTGTATGCGGTATGATGGTGTATGAAGGTGTATGATGGTGTATGCAGGTGGGCGATGGTATGATGGTGTATGCGATGGTGTATGGCGGTGTATGATGGTGTATGATGGTGTATGATGGTGTATGGCGGTGTATGATGGTGTATGATGGTGTATGATGTGTATGATGGTGTATGACGGTGTATGGCGGTGTATGATGGTGTATGATGGTATGATGGTGTATGATGGTGTATGATGGTGTATGATGGTGTATGATGGTGTATGATGGCGCATGATGGTGTATGGCGGTGTAAGGATGGTGTATGATGGTGTATGATGGTGTATGATGGCAAAAGATGGAGAATTGTAGTGACGCTGTTAGGCATGGTGTGAGGAGGAGGAGAAGAAGAAGAACAGCAACAAAAAACAACAGCAACATCGTCAATAATAATAATAATAATAATACACACAATAATATTAATAATAATAATAATAATAATAATAATACAATAACAATAATAATAATAATAATAATAATAGAATAATAATAATAATAACTAGAAAATCATCATGAAATAAAAAAAAAAAAATATTAACACGAAAAAAAAACACCCAAAAACAAGAGAAAACAAAAATAAGAGAAAATAACAATAAAGAAGAGAGAAGGAGTCATAAGAATAACAACAATGACAGGGCTAATGAGGGTAATGAATGGTCGTAATAACAGCAGTGAACTTCAGCATGTAAACACTAGCTGATCGATCAACTAAGTGGGGGTGTAATGATGTGTCAGGGGTGTGGGGAGGGGGGTGTAGGTGGTGAGTTATGTGGGGGGGTGGGGTTGTGGGGGGTAGGTGGTGAGTTATGTGGGGGGGTGGGGTGGTGGGGGAGAGGGTAGGTGGTGAGCTATGTGGTTAGGGTGGGGGGGGTGGTTGTGGGGTGGATAGTGGGGTGGAGGGTGGGGGAGAGGTAGGGTGGTGAGTTGCGGGGGTGGGGGGGTGGGGGGTAGGGGTAGGTGTGAGTTAAGGGGGGTGTGGGGGTGGGTGGAGGTGGGGAGAGGGGTAGGTGGGGTGGTTGTGGGGTGGAGGTGGGGTGGAGGTGGGGGAGAGGGGTAGGTGGTGAGTTATGTGGTTAGGGTGGGGGAGGTGGGGGGTGGGTAGTAGGTGGTGGGGAGGAGAGGAAGGGGTGAAGGAACAAGGAGGAAGAGGAAGGGGAGGGAATAGAGAAAGATGGGGAGAAAGAGGAGGAAGAATAAGAAGAAGAGGAGTAGGAGGAGAATAAGAAGATGAGGAAAATAGAAAACTTGATAAAAATATAGAAAAAAAAGACAGAGATAAAGAAAATAACCAACAAACAAACAAACAAACAGCCATAAAAACAAACAAACACAGACATAAAACAGCCAGACAGACCGACAGACAAACACATCATACAGCTCTACATTCCTCCTACCTAGACCTTTCCATTTTTATCGACACATAAATAAAACAAAGTCAATTTCAGACCCACCAGGACCCACCAGGACCCACCAGGACCCACCAGGACCCACCAGCACCCACTCAGAGCCTCACGTGTCCGGGAGGTTGTTGTAAGGCGAAAGACACACTGTTTACCAATACGGATTTCCTTAAAATTCACTTTGTTTACGTTTTTAAGAATCCTATATCACAGGCGGATTTATATCATGGCCCCAATATCTTTCCTTCCCCTTGAGAGTTTGTGTATGGTGTGTGTATATGGTGTGTATATGGTGTGTGTGTGTGTGTGTGTGTGTGTGTGTGTGTGTATATGGTGTGTGTGTGTGTGTGTGTGTGTGTGAGGGAGGGGGGCGATTTGTTACTTAAGCTCCTGAACCGTAAAAAATGAAAATAATATCAAGTTCATCATCCCAAAATAAAACTCTTATTACAGGTGAAATATTATAACGTCACCTGTTGAGTCAGATAATGTCAGGTCTGTGTCCAGGTGTGTTGATATATTACACACTAAACCTAAACGTGTAATTAATATAGTATTGTTGTTCATATCATTCCTTATATAATTAACTACAGTATAGGAATTTAATAAAGACCAGTTTATAAAAAAATAGGTTCTGGGTGTTTTTGGTGATGGGATAGAGACCAACCAGGTGGTCTTGTGGTCTGGTTAGGTCTTACTCAAGGGGAATATAAACACTCTTCAGAAATTATCTCCTGTGATTTTCTATGAGGCAATATGACACAATGGAAGAAGGACTTTGACAACCCTGCCGAGACAATAGGAGTGAAGGTACTTTTTTGGGAGTGTTGTTTAATCATTACATCTTCTTAGTAGTATCGTGTGTGTGTGTGTGTGTGTGTGTCTGTCTGTGTGTGTCTGTGTGTGTGTGTGTTGTGTGTGTGTGTGTGTGTGTGCGTTGTGTACATGCTGCCAGCTGGTGTGAACAATCGTGTGAGAGACAACATGACTCAAATACGAGAAACTATTGAAAACTCTCTATTTTTCAATGAATAAACTATAATATCCAGTGAATAATAACACTTAGGATATAATATTCTCGTTATTATGCATAATTTCCACATTTACGACAAAATTCTTGGGTTATATAATAAATAATGTGTAAATGTATTGATATATAACCCACTAGTTTATTCACTTCTGTAGGGTTATGTTGTGGATTCCTTATAAGCTAACATTGTATTTTTTTACGCAGTTTTTTCCCAGTAATGTGTGTTGGAATGTTGACAAATGTTGAAGGGAATGTTGATGGGTGAGTCAGGTGTGTGTTGATGTGGCAAGGGTCGTGTGGTAGTTGTGTGTTTACCTCGTGTTTACTGTGTCATATGTTTGGGTGTATCACGTGTTTGGTTATTCATACCTTGTGGTGTGTGTGTGTGTGTGTGTGTGTGTGTGTGTGTGTACCTTGAATGTGTTGATACTGTGTATATACCTCGGGTGCATTACCAAACCCAACTCATTTACACACACACACACACACACACACACACACACACACACACACACCATCTTCCCTCACCGTCACCTGCTACCACCTGAGATCCCTCGTCCACAAATTCCTATTCAACACTACAACCACACCCACACCCAACACCCACACAACCACACCCAGCCACACCCAAACCCACACCCAACCACACCCAACCACACACAAACAGCCACTACAAAAAAAAAAAAAAACTCGTAGACAAAAAGAATCTTTGTTTACTCTTTCCCAAGTCTTACTAATAATCTGTATCTGTGTTGAAATACCTTGTTGAATGACCCTCTTTCCCCCCTTGTCATTACTCTTATATATATATCATTTATGTCACCTGTATTTTCAACTAAGGGATCTTGTGTTTGTTTTCATTTGTGTCTTTTAGCACAGGTGAGATCAGAACTAATTCACAGGTAAGGTTTTATCGGATTACCTGAATATTAGCCCCGTAGATTAATT
This sequence comes from Homarus americanus, assembly GCF_018991925.1. Classification (NCBI taxonomy): domain Eukaryota; kingdom Metazoa; phylum Arthropoda; class Malacostraca; order Decapoda; family Nephropidae; genus Homarus; species Homarus americanus. The sequence goes on along the minus strand of NW_024734394.1, from coordinate 20,663 downwards.
AGTTTACCTGATGATTACAGTAACCTAATGCTATCTGGGGTGTTAGGTTAGTGTTAGGTTTTGTTAAAATAGGTTTAGATTAAGTTAGAATAGGTTAGTATTAGGTTAAAATAGGTTAGCGTTAGGCATGGTTTCGTTAGCATTAGGTTAGGTTAGTGGCAGGTATGGTTAAGTTAGCGTTAGGTTAGGTTGTGTTAGGTTGGATTAGGTTAGATTAGGTTAGCGTTTGACATGGTTCCGTTAGAATTACGTTAGGTTGTGTTATCGCTAGGTTAAGATAGGTTAGGTTAAGTTATCGGTAGGTAAGGTTAAGTTAGGTCAAGTTATTGGTAGGTGAGGTTAAGTTAGGTCAAGTTATTGGTAGGTGAGGTTAAGTTAGGTCACGTTATCGGTAGGTAAGGTTAAGTTAGGTCAAGTTATCGCTACGTTAGGTTAAGTTAGGTCAAGTCATTGGTAGGTAAGGTTAAGTTAGGTCAAGTTATCGCTACGTTAGGTTAAGTTAAGTTAGCATTGAAATAAACTGGAGGACGTATCGACCTTTAGGTACCATCTGACCTGACCTTACTCACCTGGAACCTATCGTCAGCAGTGTAGGTCTTCGGCCCCACCGTCAGGATGTGTAGGTCACGTACCCTCATCCGTCACCTTGCAGGAGGAGGAAGAGGTCAACACAGGTCAACTTGGGATCACTGTATGCAAGGTGATAAATTAAATTAACTTATACCTTCAGTTGATTGAAATAATCACCTGGTTAACCACCCTAACGTTATTTGAGGTTGGGTTAGGATAGGTTAGGTTTGGGATAGGTTAGGTTAGGTTAGGTTAGGTTGGGTTAGGATAGGTTAGGTTAGGTTAGGTTGAGATGGGTTAGGTTAGGTTAGGTTAGGTTAGTGAAACATGGTTAATGGATTAACTACAAAACCTATGATAAAAAGAACAGTGAATACAAATACAGTTTTTTTAATGTATAATACGTAGATACAGTGATACAGTAGTCTATGTAGTGCAATGTAACGAATTGAATACAAGGATGAATTTCTAGGTCCATACAGGAATACAGTAACTCCACACTGTAACTCATAGGGAAAATGAATAATACAATCATACAGGAATACAGTACTCATACACTGTAATCAAGGAAAATAATAATACAATCATACAGAATACAATAACTCATACACACTGTAACTCAAGAGGAAAATGGATAATACAATCATACAGGAATGCAATAACTCATACACACTGCTCAAGAAATGAATAATACAATCATACAGAAATACAATAACTCATACACTGACAACTCATGAGGAAAATAATAATACAATCATCAGAATACAATAACTCAACACTAACTAAGAAAATAATAATACAATCATACAGGAATACAATAACTCATACACACTGTAACTCATGAGAAAAATGAATAATACAATCATACGAATACAGCAACCCCCATATACGGTACCACTCGCTGTTAACACGGAAATACAGACATCGATACATAACAGAACCTGGAACGAGAGATAATTTTTGAATTCTATACAAAGTTCATATCTACATATCAAAGTGTTCTTAGTTTCGGGCGTTCCAAATGGTCAGTTCGTCCAAAGGCTCAGTTCGTCCAAAGGCTCAGTTCGACCAAAGGCTCAGTTCGACCAAAGGCTCAGTTCAATCAAAGGCTCAGTTCGACCAAGGGCTCAGTTCAATCAAAGGCTCAGTTCGAAATTCCGTGGGACTGTAGCCTCGTTTAGATTGTAATTGTCTAAATGGCGAGTCTCTGTTAGTCTAGTATTGAAAAGGAAGGGCAGTGTGTGTGTGTGTGTGTGTGTGTGTGTGTGTGTGTGTGTGTGTGTGTGTGTGTGTGTGTGTGTGTGTGTGTGTGGAGAGAGAGAGTCATTAAGCCAATAGACAAAACAAAAATAAATAAACAGAAAAAAGACACACACACACACACACAGACACACATATATATATAGACATACACAGACACAGACAGACAAAATACAGGCAATACACCCAGCAAAGACATCACAAACACACACACACACACACACACACACACACCTACACACACACACACACACACACACACACACAGACACACACACACACACACACACACACACACACACACACACACACACACACACACACACACACACACACACACACACACACACACACACACACACACACACACACACACACACACACACACACACACACACACACACACACACACACACAGGCCACAGTTTCAATACATCAGTTAGTCGGGGGATAATGGTGTGTGTCTTTGTTTATGTGACAAAGTGACCTTGTGTGTGTTCTTATCTCCATGGGGGGTGAGGGGGTGGAGGGGGGGTGAGGAGGGTGAGGAGGGGGTGAGGGTGGGTGAGGGTGAGGAGGGGTGAGGAGGGGGTGAGGAGGGTGAGGAAGGGATAGAAGGATGAGGAAGAACGGAAGGGAGGAGGGTAGAAGTAAGAGAGAGCATAAAGCCCCAGTAAATTTGGCTTAAAAACTTATGGAAAAATATAAGTTTGGAGTTGAAGATAAACTATGTGGATTACCGATGAGGGGTACGGGGGTAGGGGAAAGGGGAAAGGGAGGGAGGAAAGGAGAGGGAGAATAAATGTCTTTCTTTCCATTTTCTCATTGTTTTCAAACCGTTTGTCTTCTCTCTCTCTCTCTCTCTCTCTCTCTCTCTCTCTCTCTCTCTCTCTCTCTCTCTCTCTCTCTCTCTCTCTCTCCTAATATCATGTACATTATTCTCCATAATTCACTAAAAGTTTCACAGTAAAATTTACATACATAGGAGGTATACATAAACTTTACATACATACACATGATACAGGGAAACACACATGAAACATCCATACATACATGCACAAGATATGATACATATATAATGGTTGTCCCTCGTGTAACGAGGATGGCCGGCCCGAGGCCACCAAGGCGTGAATTTGTTTAAGGTGTAGAAACTGTCGCTAACACAACAACCACACCCTGAGTTAACGAGCTGCATGACCCAGTGTTTAAGGTGTAGAAGCTGTCGCCAACACAACAACCACACACACACAGGTTAACAGGCTGTACTTGTTGATGTTTAGGTGTGAAGCTGTCGCCTTACAACAACCACACCCTGGAGTTAAACTTGGCTGCGCGGCCCAGTGTTTGGAGTGTAGGCTGTCGCCAACACAACAACCACACCTGGTGTGGCTGTATTCAGTGTTTGGGTGTAGAAGCTGTAAGCAACTTCTTGTAGCACCCTGGGTGGCAGGCTGCATGACCCAGTGTTTAAGGTGTGAAACTGTCGCTAACACAACAACCACACCCTGGGGTGCTTAGGCTACTTGTAGTGTTTAAGGTGTAAATGTCGCCAACACAACAACACAAACTGGGTGCTGAAGCTGTATGACCCAGTGTTTAAAGGTGTAGAAGCTGTCGCTAACACAACAACCACACCCTGAGTTAACAGGCTGCGGCCAGTGTTTGGAGTGTACGGCTGTCGCCAACACAACAACCACACCCTGAGTTAACAGGCTGCGCGGCCCAGTGTTTGAGTGTAGAAGCTGTCGCCAACACAACAACCACTGGAGTTAACGGCTGCGCTTGACCCGGTGTTTAAGGTGTAGGCTGTCGCCAACTTTAACAACCACACCCTGAGTTAACAGGCTGCATGACCCAGTGTTTAAGGTGTAAGCTGTCGCCAACACAACAACCACCCTGAGTTAACAGGCTGCATGACCCCGGTGTTTGGGTGTAGAAGCTGGCGCCAGCTTTAACAACCCTCTGAGTTAACGAGCTGCATGACCCAGTGTTTGGGTGCAAAACTGTCCTTCTTACAACAACCACCTGAGTTAACGAGCACCATGACCCAGTGTTTTACAAAATTATTGAAAGCTGTCGCCAACACCATACACACCTGGTGCTGGCTGCACTGACCCAGTGTTTAAGGTGTAGAAGCTGTCGCCAACACAACAACCACACCCTGAGTTAACAGCTTTTGTGTGGTGTTTAGGGAATTGTAGAAGCTGCTCATCCTTTAACAACCACACCTGGGTTACTTACTTGTTGATGTTTGGGCGGCTGGCTCCTTGCTTTAACAACCACACCCTGAGTTAACGAGCTGCATGACCCAGTGTTTAGGTGTAGAAGCTGTCGCCAACACAACAACCACACCCTGAGTTAACGAGCTGCATGACCCAGTGTTTTAAGGTGTAGAACTGTCGCTAACACAACAACCACACCCTGAGTTAACGAGCTGCATGACCCAGTGTTTAAGGTGTAGAAGCTGTCGCCAACACAACAACCACACCCTGAGTTAACGAGCTGCATGACCCAGTGTTTAAGGTGTAGAAGCGATCGCCAACACAACAACCACACCCTAAGTTAACGAGCAGTACGACCCAGTGTTTAAGGTGTAGAAGCTGTCGTCAACACAACAACCACACCCTAAGTTAACGAGCAGTATGACCCAGTGTTTAAGGTGTAGAAGCTGTCGCCAACACAACAACCACACCCTAAGTTAACGAGCAGTATGACCCAGTGTTTAAGGTGTAGAAGCTGTCGCCAACACAACAACCACACCCTGAGTTAACGAGCTGCATGACCCAGTGTTTAGGGTGTAGAAGCTGTCGCCAACACAACAACCACACCCTGAGTTAACGAGCTGCATGACCCAGTGTTTAAGGTGTAGAAGCTGTCGCCAACACAACAACCACACCCTGAGTTAACGAGCTACATGACCTAGTGTTTAAGGTGTAGAAGCTGTCGCTAACACAACAACCACACCCTGAGTTAACGAGCTGCATTACCCAGTGTTTAAGGTGTAGAAGCTGGTGCCAACACAACAACACACCCTGAGTTAACGAGCTGCATGACTAGTGTTTGAGTGTAGAAGCTGTCGCTAACACAACAACCACACCCTGAATTAACGAGCTGCATGACCCAGTGTTAAGGTGTAGAAGCTGTTGCCAACACAACAACCACACCCTGAGTTAACGAGCTGCATGACCCAGTGTTTAAGGTGTAGCTGTCGCCAACACAACAACCACACCCTGAGTTAACGAGCTGCATGACCCAGTGTTTAAGGTGTAGCTGTCGCCAACACAACTACCACACCCTGAGTTAACGAGCTGCATGACCCAGTGTTTAAGGTGTAGCTGTCGCCAACACAACAACCACACCCTGAGTTAACGAGCTGTATGACCCAGTGTCAAGGAATAGTCCGAGAAGACCGGACAACTCGCCAACTGCACTGGCTAACCATTACCCCGGAACACGATCCGCACATCGATTAACATCCAGGTTCCCAATTACTGCTGGGTAGACAGAGGCAAATGGCGTAAAGAAACTTGCCCATAGTTTCACCCTGTCCGGGGATCGAACCCGGGTCCACTCGCTTGCTGACCATTACACCACAGGTCGCCCACACACATACATACATACATACATACATACATACATACATACATACATACACACTACTCCCCATCAGACAAGAATGACCCCACTAGTTAATTGAATAGCCCACAATCCCCTTTCCCCCCCCTCCCCTCTCCCCCGCCCCCTCCCCTCTCCTCCCCCTCCCCTCTCCCCCGCCTCCCTCTCATCCGCCCCACCTCCCCCCTCCCCTACCCCCCCAAGTCTCCTCACCATCGAACTGTTTATAAAAAAATTTGATCACAACTCAATTAGTTCACCAAATATAAATCCTTAAATCAGCCCATTAGACTAATTGGCCATAATGTAATTGGTAATTAAGGTGAAATTTTACTTAATTGGATGTGTTGAACAATTTAATAATGCTTTTGTTTTGTTTTTTTTCGTTGCTGAGAGGAGAGTGAGTGGTGGTTAGGTTAGGTTAGGTTAGGTTAGGTTAGGTTAGGTTAGGTTAGGTTAGGTTAGGTTAGGTTAGGTTAGGGTAGGGTAGGGTAGGGTAGGTTAGGTTAGGGTAGGGTAGGGTAGGTTAGGTTAGGTTAATTCAGGTTAATTCGGGTTAATTCAGGTTAGGTTCTCTTAATTGGGTCTAACATCCTAGAACATGTCTTAATTAGTTTACTTTATATTTAGGTGTGTGTCTGTGTGTGTCTGTATGTGTCTGTGTGTCTGTGTGTCTGTGTGTGTCTGTGTGTGTCTGTATGTGTCTGTATGTGTCTGTATGTGTCTGTGTGTCTGTGTGTTTCTGTGTGTACCTCTATGTGTCTGTAAGTGTCTGTGTGTACCTCTATGTGTCTGTATGTGTCTGTGTGTACCTCTATGTGTCTGTATGTGTCTCTCACCTGGTAATTGTGAAGCGCGCTCCTCCAGTTCCCCAATTAGCGTTTAAATTGACTATATTTAATGTTGGTAGAGCCGGAGCCATCGTCGAGGAGGAGTGTTATTCTCTCTCTCTCTCTCTCTCTCTCTCTCTCTTTCTCTCTCTCTCTCTCTCTCTCTCTCTCTCTCTCTCTCTCTTTCTCTCTCTCTCTCTCTCTCTGTTTTGTTTATTTGTCTCTGTCTCTCTCATTTTGTCTGTCTGTCTTTCTCATTCTGTATCTCACTCTCTCTCTCTCTCTCTCTCTCTCTCTCTCTCTCTCTCTCTCTCTCTCTCTCTCATTACCTCCTCACCCACCTCCCCACCCACCCCCCCACCTCCTAACCCACCATACACACACCATTACTATGCAAAAACCCATTAACACCGGTGAATATAAACCTTAATGCACCTGCACTAACTACAGTACCAGGGGGAGGATTATAGTAAACTTATATCATATTAAAGGCGCCATCGTTATCACCCCTGTGTTATCATCCTCTTCGTTATCTTGTCTTTGTTATCTTGTATTCGTTATCTTGTATTCGTTATCTTGTTCGTTATCTTGTTCGTTATCTTGTCTTTGTTATCTTGTTCGTTATCGTGTCTTTGTTGTTATCATGTTCGTTATCTTGTCCGTTATCTTGTTCGTTATCTTGTTCGTTATCTTGTTCGTTATCTTGTTCGTTATCTTGTCTTTGTTATCTTGTTCGTTATCGTGTCTTTGTTGTTATCATGTTCGTTATCTTGTCCGTTATCTTGTTCGTTATCTTGTCTTTGTTTTTATCTTGTTCGTTATCTTGTCCGTTATTTTGTTCGTTATCGTGTCTTTGTTATTATCATGTTCGTTATCATTTAATTTCTCTCTATAGTGTCTTACGTATGACTGTATTACTGTATGAATGTATTATCACATGACTGTATTATACCATGACCGTTTCACTGAATCACTCTAGTGTACACAGGTCATCTAAACAAGTGTAATTGGCCTTAATGACCCTTGACCTCTCACGTGACCAGACATTAACTTACTCAACATGGTAATTGCCCCCTTATAGACTTCGTGAATTACTTAATGGGCAGGTGATTAGAATGTCATTAACTGTGTAATACCTGTAAATGGTGATATATTATGAGGCTAATTACAGGTGTTGGTATTTTTAGGTAAAGATTGTAATTATGTGTCTGTTTGTTTGTGTGTGTGTGTGTGTGTGTGTGTGTGTGTGTGTGTGTGTGTGTGTGTGTGTGTGTGTGTGTGTGTGAGATAGAACAGACAGATAGACAGGCCTAGCGTCTAAAGGAGTAACCGAGATTGACAGGTAAATAGATAGAGAGACAGACTAGCCAACCGTTTAAGGGATAAGACAGACAGACACAGACAGACAGACAGACAGACAGGACAGACAGACAGACAGACAGACAGACAGACAGACAGAGTACGACGGTATGAATAGGGTCGGACAATTGGTCGTGGGGGTCGGTGGGGTCAGGGAGTCGTCCCAATGGGGTGAAAGGGGGTGGATGGGGTCTTGTTGTTGGGGTCGTGGGGTCGTGTGGAAATACTACTACTACTATTACTACTAACACAGCACATCCCTACACCACACCACACCACATCCCTACACCACACTGCATCACACACCACATCTACACCACCACATCACACAGCACATCCCTACACCACACTACATCACACACCACATCCCTCCACATCACACAGCACATCCCTACACCACCCATCACATCACAGCACATCCCTACACCACACTACATCACACACCACATCCCTACACCACCACATCACACACACATCCCTACACCACACTACATCACACACCACATCCCTACACCACCACATCACACAGCACATCCCTACACCACCACATCACACAGCACATCCCTACACCACACTACATCACACCACATCCCTACACCACCACATCACACAGCACATCCCTACACCACCACATCACACAGCACACCACACATCACACACCACATCCCACACCACCACACACACAGCATATCCCTACACCATCACATCACACAGCACACACACCACCACATCACACAGCACATCCCTACACCACCACATCACACAGCACATCCCTACACCACACACATCACACACACCACATCCCTACACCACACTACATCACACACCACATCCACCACACACACATCACACAGCACATCCCTACACCACACCACATCCTACACCACCACATCACACAGCACATCCCTACACCACCACATCACACAGCACATCCCTACACCACACCACATCCCTACACCACCACATCACACACAGCACCTCCCTACATCACACAGCACATCCCTACACCACCACATCACATCCCCACACACTACACACACACCATCCCTACACCACCACATCACACAGCACATCCCTACACCACACTACATCACACACCACATCCCTACACCACCACACCACACAGCACATCCTACACCACACTACATCACATCCCTACACCACACTACATCACACAGCACACACCACCACATCACACAGCACATCCCTACACCACACTACATCACACACCACATCCCTACACCACCACATCACACACCACATCCCTACACCACCACATCCACACCACATACACCACACCACATCCCTACCACCACATCACACAGCACCTCCCTACATCACACAGCACATCCCTACACCACACTACATCACACACACATCCCTACACCACCACATCACACAGCCTACACCACACCACATCCCTACACCACCACATCACACAGCACATCCCTACATCACACAGCACATCCCTACACCACCACATCACACAGCACATCCCTATTATCAACACTCACGTAAAACACACCACTCAGAACCCTAGCCAATGGCACTCACTTAACCTAAACAAAGGCACTAAAACACGGCAAAAATGAGAGACCATCGATGCTGAAAAAAAACACAGCAGTAAGGCTTTTAAAACACCCATAACTCACCAGGCCAAACAGCGAGAGTAAACACGATTGATTTGGTTGTTTTATGTTGTTCGTTGTTTAAGGATCTCTCTCTCTCTCTCTCTCTCTCTCTCTCTCTCTCTCTCTCTCTCTCTCTCTCTCTCTCTCTCTCTCCTTTACGGTATAAAGTTTATTTTGTTGTGTGTGTGTTTGAGTTATGTTTGCCGTTATATAATGTAATTTTGTTGTTATTCGTTCTGAGATCATCTCGATATAACACGTCATTCGCTAAAGTTCGTTAAGAACATAAGAACATAAGAAAATAAGGAGTCTGCAATAGGCCGGTTGACCTGTGCATGGTCAGCTCCTGTCGAGAGTTACTACCACTCTCTATCATCCATGAATCTATCCAGCCTTCTTTTAAAACTTTCCAGCGTTCCAGCACTTACTACAAAGTTGCTAAGCTTGTTCCACTCGTCCACCACCCTATTTGTGAACCAGTTTCTTCCTATCTATCTCCCTCCTAAACTTATCCAACTTAAATCCGTTGCTACGAGTCCTATCCTGCTCGGATATTATAAAAACTTTATCTATATCCCCTTTATTGATTCCTTTCACCCATTTAAATACTTCTATCATATCTCCCCACACTCTTCGTCTTTCTAGGGAATGCAAATTTAGTTTCTTTAACCTATTTTGATATGGAAGGTTTCTAAATCCCGGAATAATTTTCGTCATTCTTCGCTGCACCGACTCCAGTGAATTGATATCCATTCTATAATTGGGGCACCGGAACTGAACCGCTTAATAAGGGCACCAGAACTGAACCGCATAATAAGGGCACCAGAACTGAACCGCATAATCGAGGTGCAGCCTGACTAGTATGTTATTTGCTATTGTTATTGGTTGGTCGCGTTTAAAGTGACGGATCTAATTCAGACTGACCCCCCTCCTCCTGATCCCCCCCCCCCCTTGGGAGATACACCACTTTGTTGATGGGGGAGGGGAAGGGGGTGGGGTGGAGGGGAGGGTGGGGGGGGGTAAAAATTGTTTGTTGTCGTAAGGAAAGATGACACTAAGTCGGGGGAACTGTTTGACGTGGTAATTTATGGCCTTCAACCCCTCCCCTCTTCCCCTCTCTCCTCTCTCCTACCCCTCACACCTCACCCCAAGAATGTTACTTTGATTGATTGATTGTCGTAGGAAAGTAAAACAAATGAACGTTGCTTGTTTAAACTCTGATAGATGAAGTAGATGCACACAACAACAATAAACAAACAGTGTAGGATATAAATTATTGTTATTTTTTGTTTACTTTTAATCTCGGTGGAACAGTAAGAGATCGCGGGTCAAAAAAAAAAAATATTCGTCTTGAAGATTAAAAATATGGAAAACATGAATAAAAAAAAGTTTACTCCAGAAACAGTGTATAAAAAAAGACGTGTTTTATGGTTTGATCTGGATATAACCTTAATTCACCACCCACAGTAGCCAAAAGGTCACAGTAGCCAAAAGGTCACAGTAGCCAAAAGGTCACAGTAGCCAAAAGGTCACAGTAGCCAAAAGGTCACAGTAGCCAAAAGGTCACACAGTCCAAAAACAGTAGCCAAAAGGTCACAGTAGCCAGTAGGTCACAGTAGCCAAAAGGTCACAAGGTCACAGTAGCCAAAAGGTCACAGTAGTCAAAAGGTCACAGTAGCCAAAAAGGTCACAGTAGCCAAAGGTCACAAAAAGGTCACAGTAGTCAAAAGGTCACAGTAGTCAAAAGGTCACAGTAGCCAAAAGGTCACAGTTACCAGGCATTAATCTCAAGGTTTTAACCCAAAGTGTTCAGGTGAGTAAGGTATAACACGAAAAAAACCCACAAAAAATCAACATACAGACAGACATACACGATAGATAAAGATATCCCGTGTTTTTGTTTTTTTTTAGTGAGGGAATAATTGATATGAGGGAATAATGGTGATGGTGATGGTGATGGTGATGGTGGTGATGGTGATGGTGTGGTGAGGTAACATAGTGATGAGTATTGTGACTTATAGTGATGATGACCTCTCTCTCTCTACATGACTCTCTCTCTCTCTCTCTCACCACCTTCTCCACAGCACCACACGCCACCATACGCCACCACATTCCACCACACCACCTCCACCCCACACCCAACTCCACCCCACTCCACACTCCAACACACACACACACACCACATTCCACCACACTCCACAACACTCCACCACACTCCAACACACACATACACACACTTAACCACATTCCACCACACTTCACCCACCACACGCCACCATACGCCACCACATTCCACCATACTCCACTCCACACTTTCCACCACACTCCAACACACACACACACACACACTTAACCACATTCCACCACACTTCACCACCACCACAAGCTTTAATTAACGCTCCCTTCTAGAAAAACAAACACAGCAAATTGTTGTGTTATGACAGCGAGTGTTTCTATGCCGGCTGTTAGTAGTGATGTTTTGTCTTGTTAATTAATCTTCAATGTCTGTCAATGTCTGTCTATGTCTGTCTATGTCTGTCAATGTCTGTCAATGTCTGTCAATGTCTGTCTATGTCTGTCAATGCCTGTCTATGTCTGTCAATGTCTGTCAATGTCTGTCTATGTCTGTCAATGTCTGTCTATGTCTGTCAATGTCTGTCAATGTCTGTCAATGTCTGTCAATGTCTGTCAATATCTGTCAATGTCTGTCAATGTCTGTCAATGTCTGTCAATGTCTGTCTATGTCTGTCAATGTCTGTCTATGTCTGTCTATGTCTGTCAATGTTTTTTATACGGGTGGTTAATCTGGTACTATCTATAACACCCGGATTATATAAACTGCTTCATATATCACAACATAACATTATTCACGTAATAATTTGGCTGCTACACTAACACACACACACCGTAAACTTTCAGTAATTAAAATGATGGGAATAAAAAAAAAAAAAATTACAACTTTATTGAAAAAAAAAAAAATTGACAGCATTTTTAAATTATCCTAAAAAAAAATAACGTGATAGAGTGTGAGTTACTACCGCCATGATGTAAAGGGTAGTAATAAGTTCTCCTGAGTTATGGACGACTGTGAGTTATATTAGAGGGACACAGCCTGCGACACTACTGCTACGGATGAGAAATATTAATCACAGAGGAGAAATATTAATACGTCGATCACACGCTATCTTGATGTATTATTTGGAGGAAGACGACATAGATTTCGGGTAGGATTGCAGGATGCGGGTGTCCTTAATCTGGCGAGAGGAAGCTGGGGTCTAAGGGGAGGGTCTGGGGGAGGGTCTGGGGAGGGGTCTGGGGGAGGGGTCTGGGGAGGGGTCTGGGGAGGGGTCTGAGGAGGGGTCTGAGGGAGGGTCTGGTGAGGGGTCTGGGGGAGGGGTCTGGGGGAGGGTCTGGGGGAGGGGTCTGGGGAGGGTCTGGGGGAGGGGGTCTGGGGAGGGGTCTGGGGAGGGGTCTGAGGGGAGGGAGGGAGGGGTCTGAGGGGGGAGGGAGGGGAGGGGAGGGCCACGACACATCCTAGTCTTGGGTCGGGTTAGGTTAGGTGATTGTGGAACCCAATTTAATCTTGTAGTATAAATCTTTATTGACCTCTATTGACCTCCAACGATCTGTAGCGTCCAAGTTATAGTAACAAAGTTGTTTAGTTGCTTTAGACTTCCTGTACTTGGTAGTTCTTAAATGGCTGTTGTTGGTGGTCAGCAGCGGCACTAAGGTGTAGTGAACTGAGAAACGGTCAGCAGGACGAGGTAAGTGAGGAAGGAGGCCACCAAGGCTTCACCCTGTTAAGAGATCTTCACGTGAGTTACCATCATGATCTACAGGGAACAGCAGAGAGTCACCACAACACGAGCGGGAGATGGGTAACAGCCGAGCGGGAGATGGGTAACAGCCGAGTGGGAGATGCTATACACCTCCGCTGACCAAGTTGACGATGACATTCTGGACACAAAGTTTGACCAAAGATTTTTTTCCTCTGTGTGTGTGAGGCTGTCGATGGCGGGTCATATTGTAGAGTGAACGAGCTGTCGCCCTCACACCCACGGACAATAACCACCACACCTCAATTGTCTTGATTCCAACACCTCCTGACCTCCCGGACAAAGACCACAGAAGAGAAAGGAGACATGACTCTATCACCCTCACCCTTCAGACCACAGAGGACCCCATCAGGTACAAGAAGACCCCTCAGTGAACTCAGGAACACCGTCAGCCAATCAGAATACGATGCGGCGGTGGGTCATGAGACGATCAGAAACAAAACCTATAACAGGGATAACTATTTTAACTTCTATAATTCGATCTCTATCACGTTAACCTACAGAACCAAATGAGAAAAAAAAACAGAATTACTTTATATAAATCTGTTTCTAGCAGGAGTGATAGCACAGTGTTAATGGCGTTAAGGGTGATGAATGCCACTATCACTGTCTGGGTGGTGAGGACGTCCGTCTGTCTGTCTGTCGGTCTGTCTGTCTGTCTGTCTGTCTTGTATAACCCGTAATTAAGGTGATGGTCGCGGTAATGTGACTCTCATCTGCTTCTTTTCACTTCCTTGGGATTTCAATCTTGGAGGAGCCAGAGAAGTGTTAAGTCTCTTCTTGATGGGTGAGGAGGACGAGTGAGGAGGACGAGTGAGGGGGGACGAGTGAGGAGGACGAGGAGGAGGACGAGTGAGGAGGAGAGTGAGGGAAAAGAGTGGAGACGGACGAGTGAGGAAGACGAGTGAGGAAGACGAGTGAGGAAGACGAGTGAGGAAGACGAGTGAGGAGGACGAGTAAAGAGGACGAGTGATAAGGACGAGTGAGGAAGACGAGTGAGGAGGACGAGTGAGGAGGACGAGTAAAGAGGAAGACGAGTGAGAAGGACGAGTAAAGAGGGCGACCAATAACTCAAGTCTCTCCTCAACAAACCCAGTCAACACTCAAACTAATGTACCTAACTCACCCACATAACTCAGACCCAAGGAGTTACACTGTCCAAACTTCCGACAGACAGACAGACAGAGACAATCACACAGATATACAGGTAAACAGACAGACAGACAGACAGACAGAAAGAGACAAACAATCACACAGATACAGACAGGTAAACAGACAAATAAACAACAGACAGACAGACAGACAGACAGACAGACAGACAGACAGACATCATCATATACAACGATTAACCAAAGACATTTATTTAGAACGTGTTAATAATCTCTTAATCCCTCGTTAATCCTAGACCTCACGAAGGAGATTAAGGTTAAGGGGATTAATTTAATGGTTCCTTTGTTTTAATAAATCGCCCCGGGGGATTTTTTTTAATGGATTTTAATCTTTTATTTATTTAATTTTATTTATTTATTTATTTATTTATTTGTAAACTGCTGATGTAACTGTTTAGTGGGGTTTTGTTTCTCTCTCACCTGGTCCCGATGAGATATTTGCCAGAGTATTAAAGGAATGTAAGGAAGAGCTTAGTATGCCCTTAGCAAAGTTGTTTAACATATCCTTAAAAACAGGTGTAGTACCAGAATCCTGGAGGATAGCAAATGTAATACCGATTTTCAAGAAGGGGGATAGATCACTATCCTCTAACTACTGCACCAATCAGTCTAACATCAATAGTAGGCAAATTACTGGAAGCAATCATTTCAAACTCTATTCGAAATCACCTGGAGAAGCACTGATTGATCAATGATTCCCAGCATGGCTTCACAAGCGGACGTTCTTGCCTAACTAATCTATTAACATTCTTTTCATCAGTTTTCGAATCGGTGGACGAGGGGCACAATTATGATGTGGTTTATCTCGACTTTAGCAATGCCTTCGACAGAGTCCCCTACGAAAGACTAATTAGAAAGGTAGAAGCTCATGGCATCAAAGGTGACATCCTTAAATGGATTAGGCGTGGTTACAGGACAGGAAACAGCGAGTGAGCATTAACAGGGCTAAGTCCCATTGGAGCAACGCCACAGTGGAGTTCCCCAAGGCTCAGTACTTGGACCATTATTATTTATTATATACATAAACGACATAGATATCCGCATAGACAGCAACATAAGTAAATTTGCTGATGACACTAAAATAGGACGTGTTATTAAATCTGACGAGGACTCAGCAAAACTACAGGAAGATCTAAACAAATTTTTCGAATGGTCTGAAAAATGGCAGATGAAATTCAACGTGGACAAATGTAGAGTACTCAGTATAGGAGATGTAAACAGGGAAACCAGATACCAGATGAACAACGATGCCATCGAGAAATCCGACTGCGAGAGAGATTTAGGAGTAATGATAAGTAGGAACCTTAAGCCAAGTAAACAATGTGATTTTGCTCGTAATAAGGCTAATAGAGTACTTGGGTTCATACAAAGGAGTGTTAGTTACAAGACTAGCGAGGTCATCCTAAAACTGTATCTTGCTCTTGTGAGACCACACCTGGATTACGCAGTTCAGTTCTGGTCACCGTATTACAGAATGGATATAGAATCCTTGGAAAGAATTCAGAGGAGAATGACAAGACTAATCCCGGGCATTAGGAACCTTGAGTATAGAGACAGGTTAAAGCATCTTAATTTGCACTCCCTCGAGAGACGGTGAGCGAGGGCGACCTGATAGAGGTGTATAAGTGGAAGTCAGGGCAAAACAAAGGACATTACAAAGGTACTCAAACTATCCAACCAGGAGTTTAACTCAGAATAATGGTTTTTAAATTAGACAAATTACTTAGGCGTGAAATAGGTAAACACTGGTTTGGAAATCGAGTAGTGGATGAATGGAACAAGTTACCAAATATCATCATTAACTCGAATACGCTGATAGCTTAAACATAGGCTGGATGCTTATATGAGCAATAGGGGTTGGGTAAACGGGACTGTCTAGCATGGGCCACACAGGCCCAGCTGCAGTTTCCTCCATTCTTATGTGTTTTACGTTCTTATGTTCTTATCTCTCTCTCTCTCTCTCTCTCTCTCTCTCTCTCGCTCTCTCTCTCTCCCCAATCAAGATAATCCCCAGGTAATCCCCTCCGCCCAGGTAATCTTAGTGGCCCTTGTATGCCCTACAATACCAGCTAATTATCATATAATCCCCTGTAATCATGTAACCTGAGTAATCCTGTAATCTGAGTAATCCTGTAATCCGAGTAATCCGATTAATTCTGTAATCCAGCGTCATTTCCATAATCATAGTTAATCTCCCTCCTAAATCTTAATGGCCTCTAATCCCCTTTGTTAATCCTTTTTGTCTAATTAATCAAGTTAATTAATCCCACAGCTTTAAGTCATTCTTCTTATAAATCCAATTATTACTAAGATTCTTCATAAATCCTTCGAGTAAATCCCTAAGTATTAATCCGTGATAATCCTAGTGTCAAGGGGTTAAACCATAGTACTCAAGGGGTTAAACCATAGTACTCAAGGGGTTAAACCATAGTACTCAAGGGGTTAAACCATAGTACTCAAGGGCTTAAACCATAGTACTCAAGGGGTTAAACCATAGTACTCAAGGGGTTAAACCATAGTACTCAAAGGGTTAAACCATAGTACTCAAGGGGTTAAACCATAGTACTCAAAGGGTTAAACCATAGTACTCAAGGGGTTAAACCATAATACTCAAGGGGTTAAACCATAATACTCAAAGGGTTAAACCATAGTACTCAGGGGTTAAAACCACAGTACTCCAAGGGGTTAAACCATAGTACTCAAGGGGTTAAAACCATAGTACTCAAGGGGTTAAACCATAGTACTCAAGGGGTTAAACCATAGTACCTAAGGGTTAAACTATAGTACTCAAGGGGTTAAACCATAGTACTCAAGGTTAGTAAAACCATAGTACTCAAAGGGTTAAACCAGTACCAAGGGATTAAACCATAGTACCTAAGGGTTAAACCATAGTACTCAGGGTTACGTCATCATACCTGACAAATAACGAGACCAAAAACAGACATTCTCGATAGGCCGAATACAGACATACTTATGTATACTACATCATTATGGCGAGAGTGGGGACATATTGCAATCATCTGTATATGTCTAATATGACTTATGAGAGAGGAGACGACAAATCACCTCTGTATGTCTAATATGTCTTATGAATGACGGGGGGACATATTGCAATCACCTCGTCTAATATGTCTATAGGTGACAGGGGGCATATTGCAATCATCTGTATATGTCTGTGAGTGAAAGGAGACATATTGCAATCATCTGTATATGTCTGTGAGTGAGAGGAGACATATTGAAAATCAGTATATGTTCTTGTGAGAGGAGACATATTGCAATCATCTGTATGTTCTGAGTGAGAGGAGACATATTGCAATCATCTGTATATGTCTGTAAGTGAGAGGAGACATATTGCAATCATCTGTATATATGTCTGTAGCGACTTATAAACCTCAGCTGTTAAATCCTGTAAATCTTAAAGTAATCAGAACATTTTTTTTGGGGGATTAACCTCACTTGATCTAGTTGATGGGTTGGTGGTACAGAGGGAGAGGGATGGTGTGTTATGGTGTGGTTGGTGAGGAGGGATGGTGTGGATAAGTGGTGTGGTGCCTGAGGGAGAGAGAGAGAGATGGTGTGTTAAGTGGTGGTTGGTGAGGGAGAGGGGGATGGTGGTTAAGGGTGTGGTTGGTGAGGGAGAGAGAGAGAGAGAAAGAGAGAGAGAGAGAGAGAGAGAGAGAGAGAGAGAGAGAGAGAGAGAGAGGTTCTTTCTTCAGTATATTAAACTCACATATAAATCAATTAAATATTCCATTAACAAAATAAACCAATAAACCACAAGAATATTAACACCCACTTTAAATTTATTAAAAAAACCACATAAATATTTAAACCACACTCGAGTATATAATTATTAATAACTAAAACATACATAAACTTACAATTAATTCCCAATCTATTAAAAATAGGAATTAAATTACAACTAAAATAATCCGACATAAACCCTTCCAGTACTCAAGACGACATAAACCCTTCCAGTACTCAAGACGACATAAACCCTTCCAGTACTCAAGACGACATAAACCCTTCCAGTACTCAAGACGACATAAACCTTCAGTACTCAAGACGACATAAACCCTTCCAGTACTCAAGACGACATAAACCCTTCCAGTACTCAAGACGACATAAACCCTTCCAGTACTCAAGACGACATAAACCCTTCCAGTACTCAAGACGACAAAACCCTTCCAGTACTCAAGACGACATAAACCTTCAGTACTAAGACGACATAAACCTTCCAGTACTAAGACGACATAAACCCTTCCAGTACTCAAGACGACATAAACCCTTCCACTAAGACGACATAAACCTTCCAGTACTCAAGACGACATAAACCTCCAGTACTCAAGACGACATAAACCCTTCCAGTACTCAAGACGACATAAACCCTTCCAGTACTCAAGACGACATAAACCTTCCAGTACTCAAGACGACATAAACCCTTCCAGTCTCAAGACGACATAAACCTTCCAGTACTCAAGACATAAACCCTTCCAGTACTAAGACGACATAAACCCTTCCAGTACTCAAGACGACATAAACCCTTCCAGTACTCAAGACGACATCAACCCTTCAGTACTCAAGACGACATAAACCCTTCCAGTACTCAAGACGACATAAACCCTTCCAGTACTCAAGACGACATAAACCCTTCAGTACTCAAGACGACATAAACCCTTCCAGTACTCAAGACGACATAAACCCTACCAGTACTCAAGACGACATAAACCCTTCCAGTACTCAAGACGACATAAACCTTCCAGTACTCAAGACGACATAAACCTTACTCAAGACGACAAACCCTTCAGTACTCAGACGACATAAACCTTCCAGTACTCAAGACGACATAAACCCTTCCAGTACTCAAGACGACATAAACCCTTCAGTACTCAAGACGACATAAACCTTCAGTACTCAAGACGACATAAACCCTTCCGGTACTCAAGACGACATAAACCCTTCAGTACTCAAGACGACATAAACCCTTCTCAGTACTCAAGACGACATAAACCCTTCGGTACTCAGACGACATAAACCTTCGGTACTCAAGACGACATAAACCCTTCCGTACTCAAGACGACATAAACCTTCAGTACTCAAGACGACATAAACCCTTCCAGTACTCAAGACGACATAAACCCTTCCCGGTACTCAAGACGACATAAACCCTTCCGGTACTCAAGACGACATAAGCCTTCAGTACTCAAGACGACATAAACCCTTCAGTACTCAAGACGACATAAACCTTCCAGTACTCAAGACGACATAAACCCTTCAGTACTCAGAGACGACATAAACCCTTCCAGTACTCAAGACGACATAAACCCTTCCAGTACTCAAGACGACATAAACCTTCCAGTACTCAAGACGACATAAACCTTCAGTACTCAAACGACATAAACCTTCCAGTACTCAGACGATAAACCTTCAGTACTCAAGACGACATAAACCCTTCCAGTACTCAAGACATACTTCTCAAGACGAATAAACCCTAGTACTCAAGACGATATAAACCACCTTCGATACTCAAGACGACATAAACCCTTCAGTACTCAAGACGACATAAACCCTTCAGTACTCAAGACGATATAAACCCTTCAGTACTCAAGACGACATAAACCTTCCAGTACTCAAGACGATATAAACCCTTCCAGTACTCAAGACGCCTACCGCAGTACTCAAGACGACATAAACCCTTCCAGTACTCAAGACGACATAAACCCTTCCAGTACTCAAGACGACATACCTTCAGTACTCAAGACGACATAAACCCTTCGTACCAAGACGACATAAACCTTCAGTACTCAAGACGACATAAACCCTTCAGTACTCAAGACGACATAAACCCTTCAGTACTCAAGACGACATAAACCTTCCAGTACTCAAGACGACATAAACCCTTCAGTACTCAAGACAACATAAACCCTTCAGTACTCAAGACGACATAAACCCTTCCAGTACTCAAGACGACATAAACCCTTCCAGTACTCAAGACGACATAAACCCTTCCAGTACTCAAGACGACATAAACCCTTCGGTACTCAAGACGACATAAACCTTCCAGTACTCAAGACGACATAAACCCTTCCAGTACTCAAGACTCACCTGTTAAGAGCTTCATTAACCTCTACAGTCAGGTGTGTCGGTCTCTTATGACAACAACAAACTCACTACACATCCCCATCGCCCCTTACGTAGACAAGTACTGACCAATCACAATTCTCTATTAAATAAACCGAGGTATCCATTGAACGTGTGGGTATATCCATTGGTTGTGGTGGTCAACTCTCGAAGACCAACAATGGGAGGAGTCAACGGATATGCACCAATCAGAATACAGTACGTGATGGAAACTATGTCATTAATAATTACCTTTTTAGAGAAAGAGATGTA
>NW_024734393.1:0-19675 GCF_018991925.1 Homarus americanus | reverse complement strand
CTCTACCTTCCTCATCACTGTAGCTCTACCTTCATCATCACTGTAGCTCTACCTTCATCACTGTAGCTCTACCTTCCTCACCAATGTGGCTCTACAGTACCTTCCTCACCACTGTCTTCCTCACCACTGTAGCTCTACCTTCCTCATCACTGTAGCTCTACCTTCCTCATCACTGTGGCTCTACAGTACCTTCCTCATCACTGTATCTCTACCTTCCTGAGCACACTGTAGCTCTACCTTCCTTACCACTGTAGCTCTACCTTCCTCATCACTGTAGCTCTACCTTCCTCATCACTGTAGCTCTACCTTCCTCATCACTGTAGCTCTACCTTCCTTACCACTCTAGCTCTACCTTCCTCATCACTCTAGCTCTACCTTCCTCACCACTGTAGCTCTACCTTCCTCATCACTCTAGCTCTACCTTCCTCACCACTGTAGCTCTACCTTCCTCATCACTGTAGCTCTACCTTCCTCACCACTGTAGCTCTACCTTCCTCACCACTGTAGCTCTACCTTCCTCACCACACTGCTAACACATCCCAACACTATTATCGTCTCCTTGTTCTTTATTGATGATGTTTACACAATGTCTGTACTGTCCTTATTTTCCATCCTCAATTTTATGTTCCTTCTTCCTTTTTCTTTTCTCACACTTATGTTCATTTTCCTTATTTATTTACTTCTTCACTGCACTAATTAGTAGTAAGTGTCTGAAATTCTCCCTCTCAATTTTTTTCTCAAGCTTCTTTCTTCTCCTTTATCGTAAGCTGTGTTTAATAATTCCATCACACTGTCTTTACTCTCCTCTTGGCTATATGGACTGATGAGATATACTGTATATGTAGCCTCGTGTTTCCTAGCTGGATTCGGTAAAATGCTACTCCGACCACATAGTTGGCCTGGGCAATCCCCAATGGAGGTTTACGGCGCTTAACAAGCACGATGAACAGGCTTTGTGTGGAATATATCAAAGTCTAGGAATGCTTTTGTTGTCCTTGTGACGCAGTGGTAGCGATCCTCGTTCACGCGCAGAGATCCGGGGTTCGATTCACGACTAGTGAGTTATTGTTTATTAATAACAATGGTAATGATAGTAATAATTAAAATAGTACCAAAGTGTATTATTAATCCAAGTCCAGTGGTGTGTTAAGCAGGATAAAACAACAGATCTCTCACCTCGCGGACATTACTGTACCTGTATTGTATAACTTTCCTCTTGTATTAATTATTATTCTGTAGTCAATTTTCCGTAATGACGATGTGTTCCCCCACGGAGACCCCACCCGACAGCCAACTTAAGTATTTGTCGTATTTCTGAGTTGGTTATAAAGGTGAACATATCTAATTTTTTCACTAATGCTCTTGTTGATGGATGGTGTTGTGGAGGCAGAGTTTCTCGGTCTTTCCCTGTTTGTCTGTGAGTTTTTGGTATGTACAAACTGGATCATTTCGTAATTAAGAAGATTTATAACCAGGTGAGAAGGTTGGGTCATCTTACCCTCTGACCTGACTACCGACTGCTGCGTTGCTTTTTAAAGATTAGTAGGGTCATTATCTAATACCTGACCATTGTGGATTTGATCTCATCCTCCTCTGTATATATGTACACCTTGTTATGTACTTCTCTTTAGTCTGTACTCACCCCTGAAGATGTGAATTGCACGAAAACGCTTGGGAACTTCGTGTTTTCTTTTTCCTTGTGGTTATCAGCATATACCTGGATCACGCGCACCTACAGTGATTTACTTATATATATATATATATATAAATATATATATATATATATATATATATATATATATATATATATATATATATATATATATTATATATATATATATATATATATATATATATATAAAATATATATATATATATATATATATATATAAATATATATATATATATATAAATATATATATATATATATATATATATATATATATATAAATATATATATATATATATATATAAATATATATATATATATATATATATATATATATATATATATATATATATATATATATATATATATATATATATATATATATATATATATATATATATATATATATATATATATATATATATATATATATAAATATATATATATATAAATATATATATATATATATAAATATATATATATATATATATATATATATATATATATATATATATATTTCATGTAGATCCACAATGAAAACGTGGATAAGATAAATCTTGATAAAATTACACGGGAAAAGGGAAACAACGGAGCACCTTAGCTTTCGTCTTTATTCAAGACATCTTCAGAGGCAACTGGATTACATGGATGTTGTTGTTGTTGAGATTGTCGGACCGTAGTCCGACACGGGCCTTTGCCTATAGGCGGCCCGTTTGGTGGTTCCGGCTGGAGCTCCAGGAGCAGCCAGACCGGATTGGGATTGGAGGTGGTCCCACCTGCAGATTAGAAGGATACTGCAGGTTGCAAGTGTGAGCGGACCCCCGATCAGTGGACGCTTACCACCAACCCCCACTCTTGGACGTGGTCAGTTTCGGAGTGGCGCGCCCCCCCGAACTGGGGTCAGCACTTGCTGGGAGAGGATACTTTCTAAGCTATCTGGGTGGTAGGTATCGTGTGATGACCCGGAGTAGGTGGTGAATGTGGTCTGTTTGGGCCTTTCGGGTTAGAGTGGCCGCTGGTGTTGTGTGTGTTTCTTGGGAGATTTGAGTTCTGTTTCGGAGACTTTGTGTGACCTCGCAGTCGAGGAGATAGTGTTCAAGTGGGTTGGCTGCTGGCTCCTGACAGTAGGTGCATTCCATGACGTCATTTCCGATCATCTGCCAGGAGCACTTGTACCCTAGTCGTAGTCGATGAAGGCTGACTGGGGTTTGTCTTGGAGTTTTCTTGTCAGCGAAAGGTGGTTCCCCTTTTGTAGCCGCCAGGTACCATTTGGCTGATTGGGAAACAGCGTTGAATGCGTGAAGGAAGCTCTTTTTGATGTGGAGCTTGCTAGTCTTTTTGAGGTGATTCTTGATCTGTTGCACGCTTGCTGGAACTTGGATGTGTATGCTACTAGAACGTGTAGCTGCCTTGGCTGCTTCGTCTGCCACGTCGTTTCCTCCGATCCCTACATGACTGGGAATTCAGTGTAAGACGACTGGGCGGTTTTGGCTTTGGAATTCCTGTAGCTGTGCGAGGATCGAGGTAATGATGTGGACGTTGTCTCTTGGTTGACTGTGTTGCAGCGCCTGCATGGCTGATTTCGAGTCCGTGTGAATTATGATGGACTTGTTGTGTTGTGTTGCAGCGTGTTGTATGGCCTTTGAGATTGCTACCAGTTCTGTTTGTAGGGTGGAGCAGTCATTGGAAAGTCTCCATCGGAGGGTCTGACCTTGGGTGTACAAGGCCGCTCCGGATCTATGATGTTTTGGGTCCACCGAGCCGTCTGTGAAGTATGATGCTGCATCAGCCGGTGTCTCGGTGGCTATGGCTTCGAGAGTTATTTTTTTGAGGTCCTCCTTCTGGAGGTTGGCTTTACTATCGCCTACGTCGGTAATTTTGAATGTGGCTGGTGGAGGAACAACGTAACCATTGTCTCGTGTGTCTTGGTTGTTCTTGACGAGTGTTTCTGCTTGCAGGTGTCGGATGATCTCGCTTGCCTCGTGCGACCAGGTGGCCCTCGCACTCTGTGGTCGAGGTGGAGGGAGGCACTGATTCGAATTTTGGCAGCTGTGGGCTTATCTGATCTACAGATTTTGGCGAGGAGACCGGCTGTCACCTGCTTGACTCGTACTGCCAGGGGTGGTAGTTCGGTTTCCAATTGCAAAATGCAAATTCTGGTCCACATGGGTGCTCCGAGCATGGTCCTGAGAGCATTATTTTTGATGACTTCTAGCTTGGCTATTTGGTCTTC
Organism: Homarus americanus; assembly: GCF_018991925.1. NCBI lineage: Eukaryota > Metazoa > Arthropoda > Malacostraca > Decapoda > Nephropidae > Homarus > Homarus americanus. Next base: position 15,773 of record NW_024734393.1, on the reverse strand, counting down.
TTTCAGTCCAATGAGTGCTGGAGCACTGTAATCTACCAGCGATCTGATGGAGGCCGTGTAGTAGGCTTTGAGCACATGAAGGTTTGCTCCTGCGGTTGTGCTGGTGAGCGACCTCATTATATTGTGTCTGCTCTTCGTCCTGTGCCTGAGATACTCGAGTTGCGGCTTGAAGGTGAGTTTCTGGTCAAACCAGATTCCAAGACACTGGTGGGTGTTGGTCCAGACTACAGGCGTGTTTTGTATGGAGAGCGTCATGTCTGGTGTGTCTGTGCAGATGGCCATCGCTTTCGACTTGGCTGTTTGTCTGAAAGGAAGTTTGACTAGATTTTCCATCAGGACATTGAACAGCATTGGACTGAGGATGCCTCCTTGTGGGGTTCCGTTTTCATGGACCCTGTAGCTTGAGGTTGCTCCCTGAAAGCGTACTCTTGCTTCTCTCTGCGTGGGGTAGTTCTGGATCCACCCCAGCAACCTTCCTTTGACGCCTTTTTCAGCGAGCGTCGTTGTAATGGCCAGTGGATTTGCTAGTTCGAAGGCTTTCTCCAGGTCGAGGAAGACCACCAGAGCTGGTTTGTAGTCCACTGTGCTGAGTATCTCGGCGATGTTGTTGCCTGTGCCGGTGTTCTCGGTGTAAGCAAAGATGTGAGGGTGTGGGCTGCCTACTTTCCAGTTGAGTCGGTTGAGAGCCATTCTTTCTCCCGTCTTCGCTATGCAGCTGAGAAGGGAGATGGGCCTCGGTTTGTTTAGTTCTCTGGGCTTCGGAATGGGTTGTATATCTGCCTTCTTCCATTCCGGTGGGAATCTTTGTGCTGTCCACGAAGCATTGATGGCTTGTAGCAGAGCCTCGTGTCCGGCTGTACCGGCATGAGAAAGCATGGAGTAGGTTATGCTGTCGGCCCCTGGTGCTGTGTCCTTGCTTCGTTTTAGCGACTTCTGGAGTTCTTGCTGGTTGAAAGGTCTGTCGGTGTCATCTTCACTGGTGCAGGCCTCTTCGATCATCCGCAGTCTGACCTGTCGCAGACGCCGTTGTGTCTCCTCCGCCTGTCTCGGGAGGTTTATCGTTGCTGCTCGGTCAGAGAATAGTTTTGCAAGTCTCTCGGCTTCCTCTTCTGGGTTGGGATGGGTTGGTGGTGGTGGTGTTGCCTTCCCAGATGCCCTTCGGATCTGGGCCCACATCTTGCCAAGGAAGGTGTGCTCGTTCAGTTCGGAGCACCACTTGAGCCAGCTTACGTTTTTTATTTCTTCCTTCTCTTCCCTGGTATCCTTAACTATGACTTGCAGGAGATGTCTGTTTGTTTCCGTGGGATGTCTCCTGTAGTTTCTTCGGGCCATGTTCACTCTGTGGTTGAGTTCTTTCACCCTGGGACAGTAGTACCAGTAATCATTGTACTGTCTTGATGTGGGTTTTGTTTTTGGGATAGCCTCTTCTGCCGCTTGGTGAAACGCCTCGACCAATTGTTGGTGGAGGGTTGTCTAGTCCACGGGTGCTGCGCCGGCCGGCTGTGATTTTTCGCGCCACTTAGCCAGGTGTTTCTTAAAAGAGTCCCCAGTTTGCCTTTTGGGTATTGTATCTCCATCTCGGGTGGGGGGGGGGGGTGGAGTGGGGAGTGAGTTTGTTCACCTTCAGCGTTGTTAGGGTGGCGAAGTGGTCGCTGGTCAGCGTGGGGTGTAACTGCCAGGAGGCCGAAGGCTGTAGTGCGCTGGAGACGAAGGTTAGATCTAGCCTTCCTCCCCAAGTGTGGGTGGGCTCTCCGGTGTTCAGGAGGCAGATCTCGGGTGTATCTTGAAGGTGGTGTATAGGTGTAGGCCGTCTTCATTTGTGGGGCTTACCGAGCTTAGGAAGGGATGATGTGCGTTGAAATCCCCTCCTATGAGTGTGGCATGGTCAGCAGCCGAAGCAAATAATTGAGTCACCTCCAGTGAGCCCCTTGGGTTCTTGTAGATGTTGTGAACAGTTAATTCCCGTTCTTGGAGGGTTACTTTGACGGCCTGTGTCTCGATGTTTTCCCTACATGGAAATTGCTGCGTGACCTCGGAGGAGGGTATGCTTGACTTGACCAGGATCATACATCCTCTTGTTGACGCCTGCGTGAATTTGAAACAGTGGTGTTCTTGTAGAAGTGTTTCTTGTAGCAGTATGATGTCAAGCTTGTCCTTGGCTGCTGCTTCTTGTAGGAGGTGTTTCTTGTTTTTGATGCCCTGAGCATTCCATGTTAGGATGTTCAGGGTGCTGATGTTTTCCACCACTGTTTCATCGGGGACTTCTGGTGGTCCTTGATGGAGATGTCCAAGTTCGATTCCAACTGGATCAGGTTCATATCTTCGTGTTCTGTGGTTTTTGCCTTCTGGGCCGTGGTTCGGTTCAGGGGAGTTGAAACGACCAATTTCTTTCTGGGAGCTGTCGGTATCTTGGGTTCTCTGGTGGCCTTCTTCGGTGTAGAGTGTACCTCGGCTGTCACTCGTGTGAGGACCGGCGTGGCTTCCTCCACTGAGGTGGCTGGAGCTGTGGCGACTTGCCCGAGGACGCTCCCCATGAGTATTTGGAGCTGTGTGGGTTGGATCTTGTGGCCCAGTAGTCCGGCTAGGCCCTCCGCGAAGGTTGTCAGTACCTTGGCTAGGTCTGATACGTGTATCATTCCTTCTGGTGCTTTGGTGTGTGCTTCTTTTGCCTTTTTCGTGGTTGTCGTTGTCTGCTGCTTGGGTGGCTGAGGTGTGGCCGTAGTGAGGCCAGGAAACTGGGCTGCACTTTGGGTGTTGACTGGCTGAGGAGGTTGGCTTTGTTGTCTTGGCCTTTGGGTTCCCCACACGAAGGTACCTGGTGGGGCTGGTGTGCAGGCGGTGGGGGCCGGTCTTGCAGCTGGCCGGTTTGCCTGGACCCTCCTTGTCCTCTCGGAGCATCCAGGGTTCCAGGCGTGGTGTTTGCCCTCGCAGTTGGCACACTTGGGGGCAATTTTTTCTCCATTTTTCAGCTTGGTGAGGCAGGAGTGTGTGCCGTGCTTCTGTGCGCAGACTGCGCAGATTTCCTTGTACGTGCACCTTGTCTGATGGTGCCTGTATTTCTGGCATCTGAAGCACCGCAGGGGCTCTGGGACGAAGGGCCTCACTTCGTAGATCCCCCAGGTTTTGAGGTCTATGGTGCTGGGGGGTGAACCGTAGTGCGTTATGAGCACTTGTTTTGTGGTGGCCGTCTTGTCGGACAGGGGAGAGCATCTCTCGGCTTTTAAGATCTTCGGGTGGTTCTCCAGGGGTTCGAGGGGTAGTTCCTTTGGGTACCGGAGGACTACCGACTTCATCAGTTTCTGGGCGGGGTCTAGCTTGGTTGATGCAACGGTGGTGGTGTTTTGCAGGTAAGTGTCGAGGGTGGTGGCGGAGTCCTTGTCTTTGGGGTGAATAATCATCTCCCCCTTTAGGTTGGGCCGCACTGAGAACTTGGCCAGTGGATTTTGCTTTTCTATCTCTGTGATGGCGGCATATGTCGTTTTTGCGTCCGTTTTCGTGATCCGGAATTTTGGCAGTGTCGTTGGAGGTGAGCTGGTGGTGGTGATGGGTGCCTTTTGGGCTGCTTGACGGCATTCGTTTCCCGAAGAAGCACGTCGGCGTTTTTTATTTTCTACCTTCGTCCAGTTGTCGTCCTCAGTGGCGGTAGCAGTGGTGGTGGAGTTGTTGGAGGTGGTGGCAGTGTTCCTGCTTTTCAGGGCTTCATTGAAGGCGCGTAACTGGTCCGCTTTCTCTGTGCGGAGCCTGTCGTAGTTCGGGTCGTCAGGTTGGCGGTTCAGGCGGGGGTCGCGGTTAGGAGGGCGTACGCGCTCCATAACCGTTTTTATTTATTTATTTATTTTTTTAATTATTAAATCCTACCTATTCCGGTTGAGTAAGTAGCAGAGGAATTTCAGCACTCCCCACTGGCTGGTGGTCGTAGAGTGGTTCCTGAGCTTCTCTCCCGGAGCCCCGTTGGGGAAGCCTACTTCCTAGTGTATGTGACTGCTCACTTATAGACGTGAGCTAAGTGTGCCTATTTGGGAAGGATAAGGATTGCTACCCTCTTTCCAGGTGGACCCGCACGATCACGGTTTTCCTGGAAAGACTCGGCTGGGATGGGTTTTGCTCCAACCCTCTTTCGTGTTCACAATCTCCTGGGAGGGAGGTGAACAGTTACAGGGGGGACCGCAGGGCGAATACACTTTTTGAGGGTGCAGGTCCCTAGGCCAGAGCGAAAAAGGAAAAATAGCAGTAGAAGGAAAAGGGCTCAAACCACGTCGGGAATATCGCGCTATAACTGCTCTCCAGCTGGAGTGTGGGTCACTCACACCACCAGTGGGGAGAGCAAGCTAATGCTCGATAAACCGAAAAACGCTCGTGAGTTGTTGTTGTTGACGATGTCAGTCGTGGATGGTCCGGTCCGGGAAGATGGCCAAACAATGGCACAAGAGAGAGGGCGGTCTTCACAGTTTCGGGTCCTGCAGGAGGTTTTGTTGAGAGGTCTTCTTAGTTCAGGAGCGATGTGTGAAGTGTGATTAGGTTGGTTGGTTATACAGAGAGAAGAGAGCTGTAGCTCTGAGAGTGGGAGAAGGGTATAGTACAAGGTAAAGTTCAGAAGTGGGAAGTAAAGGAGAAGGTTAACAGCAGGTGGGCTATCCACCTTGCGGAGACAGGTTTTTTTGTCTTCCGTAACAGTGCTGCCTTAGTGGTTCATGGGGTTAGGGAAGGCCGGTCTCAGCCAAGCTAAGCTAAGTTATTCTAAGTTGTCCTTGGGGTATATTATATTAGGGGGGGGGGGTCCTTCCAGGTCCTTGTGGCACTGGAGGGATGATCCCCATCTTTTTTTTTTTGTGAACTATTTAGGTCTTTGTTTATTTGTGGGGTCCCTCTAGGTCCTTGTGTGACTGGAGAGTTGTGCCCATCTTTTGGTTCTTATTTATTGTTATTTTTTATTATAATTTTGTTGTTATTGTGTATATAGAGGCTCTGGTTCTTCGATATCATTTTTCCTGCTTCTCTGCCACCATCTGATGTGATGTGTTGTTGTTTTCCTCGATTAGTCTGTTTAGTATGGGATCCTGTTCTTGCTCGATTTTTTCCCATATTGCATTTGCTTGGGTGTGTATTCTGATGTTGAGTGGGTCTATGCCGTGTTCTGTGTGTATGTCTTGTACTGTTTGTGTGTATGGTGGTTGGTGTTTTGCCGCTCTTCTGAGGGCTATATTTTGCACTGCTTGAAATTTAAGTTGATTAGTTCTTGCGATTGTGTTCAGAGGTATCGGAGGGTATTCTAAGTGTGGTCTGATCAGTGCTTTGTATAGGTGCAATTGCGTGTTGGTGTCCAATTGGCGGAATCTTCTGAGCTTTGTAAGTTGTGATCTTGCCATAGCTATTCTTTCGTTGATGTAGGGGTTATTCCGCTTCTGGATATCTTGAGTCCTAATGTTTTTCCCTTGGCAACATATGGTATTTGTTGGTTGTTGATAATAATAGGGCATGGGTTCGTTTTTGCGATGTGAATTATTTGGAGTTTTTGTACATTGGTTTTTATCTTCCATTTTCGTTCATAGTCGTTTATTATCTCTATTTCTCTGCATGTTCTAATGGCCATCATTTGTTTGGATTTTCCCGGGTACCTGACTATGTGTGTTACATCATCTGCGTATGCTATGTATTCTGATTGCCGTGGTTGCGGCATGTCTGCCGTGTATACAGTGTATAACGTCGGCGATATATTACTGCCTTGGGGAACTCCGCTATGAAGGTTGAAGGTTTGTCCTAGATGATTGTCGATGATTAATTTGGCCTTTCTGTTATCTAAGAAATTACATAGTAGTGCTGTGATATTGGTAGGCATGTCCAATTTGATTATTTTTAACTTCAGTCCTTCATGCCAGACTTTATCAAATGCTTTTGAAACATCTCTCAGAATTATATTGCATTGGTCTCTGTTACTTGCAGCATTTGCAATTGATTCGTATATTAGTGCTATTGCTGTGTTGGTTCCTCGGATTTTTCGAAAGCCGTGCTGTCTCGGGTTATATTTATTTTCTTGGTCTAGAAAATTTCTGAGTCTGTGGTTGATTATTTTTCCCAATATTTTACCGGGTGTTTCCAGTAATGAGATAGGTCTGTAGTTTTCTGCTTGAGTATGGTTCTTTCCTGCTTTCGGGATGAGTCTGATTTTGGCTAATTTAAATTTGGTAGGGAAAAAGCCAGTTGCAAGTGAGGCATTGTATATATTTTTGAGCTGTTCGATCATAGACTGAGGAATGTTTTGTAGTACGATTTTATTAATTTGGCTTATGCCAGGTGCTTTATTCTTGAAGCTTGCTATTGTTTTTACAATATCATTTTGAGTTAGAGGAGCAATTATTGGATTGTTGATGTTTAATGAATTGAGGTTAATTTTCACGGTGTGTTTCCATTTCTCTGTGTTCTGGCTCAAATATGTTCTAGTTGCCTGTTCTGTTTCTTGGCAGAAGCTTCTATTATCTTCGTCGTTGATTCTGAATATGTCTTTCCAGAATTCTCTAAATATTGGTTCTTCATCGTGTGGTTCTGTTGCCTTTCTACCGTTTTTGTCCTTTATGTAGCTAGTTTCTTCCGAATTAGTTCCCATTAGGTTTTTTATTTTTTTCCAGAATGCTTTTGGATTTCTGTAATCTGCTTGTGTATCCTGGATCAGTTTGTTCCATTTTTCATTGTGTTTGTTCTTGCTTATGTCTTTCAGTTCTTCTTTTAGATTCCTGTATAATATTCTGTTGTCATTGCTCCACCCGTGTGTTTTTGTGTATTCATAAAGATTGGTGAATCTAGTTTGGATCATTTTCTCTTCATATGTTAATTGTGCATGTGGTAATGTACGGTATGTTGTTTTGCATTGCTGTTGTTACTTCATTGTACCATGTATCCAGCGATTTGTCATTCTCAGTTGTGTCTTTATTGTGTAGGAGTGTTGGTTCGTTTTTGCTGAGATCCAATTTGAATTTTTCCCAGTTTGCTCTATTAAGTGAAAATCTTGGGATTGATGGAATTTGTATCGGGGATGTGGATAAAGTTGCTATTATGGGTAAATGATCACTGGTTGTTGTGGGTCCAGCTTTTAGATATACGTTTAGATGGTGATGCCTATTGGTTAAAACAATGTCAGGTTTCCCAGTGTTACCGGCTGATACGTAAGTTGCGAAGTCGGGCCCGAGGTGTGTTATTGTCCCGTGTTCGATGAGAGCATGTAGAATTTTTCCTCCCGGGTTTCTGATATTGTTTCCTAAGGTTGTGTGTTTAGCATTGAGGTCTCCTATGAAGTATGCTGGATTGTTTTGCCTCATTAGTTTTAAGATGTCCCCTGTAGGGAATATTGGCCTTCTGAATGTTAAATATGACGTTCCGATTGATATTGGGCCTCTGGTTGTATTTACTTCGGCTGCAAGAAAGTTGCTATGAAAGTTGTCAATGATTTTGTATTGTATGTTGCGTTTTATAGCTATTGCTATGCCGTAGTGTGGTTCATCGTGTATGTTCATTTGATGTACATGGTAGTTAAAGATCTTGATTTTGTCACCTTTTTTCCGACCATGTGCGTTGATAAGGATGATGTCTGGGTCTATTATGCTGTATATGTTGGTGAGTTCTGATTTCCTCGTCAGGTTCCAGGCAAGGACGTTGTGCTGAATTATCTTTAATAATTTATTTTGAGTAGTCGTGGATCCCGAGAACTTGGTGTAGGGTGTTTGCTGGCTCGTGTATCTCCTGGCGAGTGTCTACTCCTTTCCTCCTTCAATCCCGTTCTGATTTTCTTAAATTTAGTTACATCCACTCTTTCAATTCTATTGTATTTGGTGTTTATAAGTCCTGCAGTTATCAATTGATCTATATAGGTTTCTTCTACCCTATCGTCTTCGTAGGTGAATTTTACTGTGCCTTCCTTGATTTCCTGCAGAAGTCTGTCATTTGTTATTGTAGGTGGTGTGTTGACTGAGTAGAAGCGGATGCCGATCTCATTGCCTAGGTCTGCTGGCTGCACATCGCTTGGTGAAGATGGGGGGGCACGATGACCAGAGTGGAATTCTTTTCTTAATTTCGCTTTGGTTGGGTCAGCTTTTACAGGTTGTGGTTTCTCTGTTTGCTGAGTTGTGGAATCTGATGATTTGCGATGTGGTGTAACTGCCTGGGTGATAGGGTCTATTTCCATGACGATTTCTTCTGTGCCTAGTTTGGTTATGTGCTCCTGTGGTTTCGTTACTCCCAGGCTACTCTTGGTGACAATTTTAAATATTTCTGTTGAGGGGGCGTCGTCTGGAAATTTTACCTCTGGCAGATTGTTTGCAGCAAACATTTCCCTAATCGTTTTTCCGAATGTTCCTGGTTTTGCAATGTTGTTAATGTGTGCATGTATAATACTGGTTAGGATCGTGAAAGGTAATCCTTCACTCAAATTGAGGTATGTCGGTTGCATGAGGGGATTTTCTTTAGTTTTCTTCAGGACTTTGGAAGTGGTTTCTTGTAGCTTTGCAATTGCTGCGTATGTTTTGTTAGGGTCTGTTTCAATCTTCTTATTTGTCCTTTCTTTTTCTCTCAGGTTTCTGATTATTTCTTTCCTTATGGGACAACGCGCTGCTAGTGTTCGGTGGTCCCCATTGCAGTTCAGGCATTTGGGGTTATCTTTATTGCTGCATTCTCTGAATGTATGGCCCTCTGTTGCACATTCGGAACAGAACTTCTTATCTTTTAGTGGACAGTTTACGGCTAGATGATTATATTTGTAACAGTTCCAACACGGTGTTATTGGAAAAAATTCCTCCTGCTCAATTTGATGTTTTGTCAGATGGAAGTGGGAAATACAGAGGCCATTCTCTAGGGCTTTTTGTGCCATGGAGATCTCTCCAAACCTGACCTTCATCATGGTGGGAGCACCAGGCATTATGGATTTTTACTCAGTTGTGGTGGTATTACTATTTCGAATCCTTTTGCTCTTTAATTTCTTTGTTGATTCAACAGAGAGCATATTGTCTACATCTTTTTCTTCAAGGCACAGGACTATGTAGGAGTCCTTTGTTTCTATCAATGCGGCGAATTTAATGGTTAGCTGGGCACACAGTAGTATACCCAGTTCCTCCTTGCGTTTTTCAGATACGCCCCCCAAGAGGGAGCGTACCCGTATCCTGTTTCCGGTTGTCCAAGTCATTTGCATTTGGTCGTTCTCCGTGGCATCAGTCTTGTTATGGTTTTTACAATCACCCTACCTATTCCAGGCGAGCAACCTAAGCACAGGAATTACAGCACTCCCCACCGCCACTTGCTGGTCGAGTGGTCGTAGAGTGGTTCCTGTGTCACTCACCCAGGAGCCCCGTTAGGGGAACCTATATCCCTATTGTTTGAAATTGCTCACTTATAGGCGTGAGCTTGAAGTGTACCTATTCGGGGGAGGGGTGGAGGATTAAGGATTGCGACCACCTTCCCAGGTGGACCCGCACGATCACGGTTTCCCAGGAAGGCTCGGCGGAGGGGTGGGTTCTGCTCCTACCCCCTTTCGTGTTCACAAACCCCTACAGTGGAGGTGAACAGTTACAGGGGGGACCCAAGGACGATTACACCTCTAGGGTGCAGGTCCCCAGGCCAGAGCGAAAAAAGAAGGAAGATCAAGGAAAAACAGCCAATGGTGCAAGTGACACCAGTGGGATCGCGGCCCAAATCCGCTACAGAAAGCAGTTACAGATCTCCCAATCAGGGCCGCCTCTGATCAGGAGTCACCCCTAATCAGTAGGGAGGCACAGAAAGGGCGTTGTCTGGAACGAGCTTCCCGGTTGTGTGAAGTGATGGTAGTGAGGTGGTCGATTTCGTTCGGGTCGTCAACGGTTGAAAGACACGCTGGCAGGCTTTAGCAGTGAAGGGTCAGAAGAGAGATCCGTTCACGGCGAAGGCTGGCTGGCGAATGAGAGGCTTAAATATACAGGGTGACCTTAAAAGCATGGTCAGGTCATAATGATGTCATCCACTAATCCCCACACCAACACACACGTAGAGGAGCTTAAGAGAAGGGGGTGACGTGACTAGTCAGGTCAGGTCAAAAATAAGGGACCCACTAAATAACTATCATACATCTAGATCAAAGGTTTTCAAAGCATTTTTAACCTTGGGCCACTGACAAATAAATTTATGTAACATATTATCAGTTTTGAACTGACCATCACTAAGGTTTATTGATTTTAATTCCTTAATCAAACTAGCTTCAACCAGAAGTCTTTCTGTGACACAAGGTGATTTAAATACTTCTAAGCTTTTTTCCCAAGCAATGGGATGATTATTATTCCTAACATGCTGTTCTGATATTATACTTATGTTGTTTGATTCTGAGCTGCAGTGTTTTTCCTGTCTGACCTACATAATTACAATTACATTTGCTACATGGAATACAATAAACACTTCCATTTACATTCAAACTTGGGCTATTTCTTATTAACATATTGGTAATGGTTGAGTCATACTTGAAAACAACATTAATATTTAGAAGCTTGAGGGACCGAACTAACGGGACAAGTTCATTACGATAGGGCAGAGTCAAAATATTCTTAAGTGTAGGAACTTGTCTGGTTTGAGAGGAATGAAAGGATTTTTTAGCCCCTTTAAAACAACGATCAACAAACACAGAAGGGTACCCGAGTTTCTGTGCAATGGAACGAATGTGTTTCAATTCATCGTCAATAAATTCAGAGTCACAAATACGCAGACATCTTAAGAACATAGCAGAAAAAACTGACATTTTGGTAGACTCCAGGTGATTCGATAAAAAGTGAATGAAACTGTCTACCTGTGTGGGCTTTCTGTATACCTTAAATTTGTAGTTTTGGCCATTTCTCATGATAAGCATATCAAGGAATGGAAGGTATCCACTTATTTCTCTTTCAATTTTTAATGTGATACTTGGGACAATATTATTAAGCTTGTCTAAAAATTCCAATGGGTCACTGTTTCTAGGCCAAAGACAAAGAACATCATCTACATATCTATACCATGGAGGAATAAAGTCCACTATATTGGGTAGTAATCTAGACTCAAAAAACTCCATATAAATACGAATCCAGGTAAAAAAGTCACAGGTAAAAAAGTCACAGGAAAAAAAGTCACAGGAAAAAAAGAAAAGTTAACTATCGAATTCTCAAATTTTTTAAGATTCATATGTCAATAGGGTGTGTCATAGGAGGGAAGATCAGCTAAAACTAATGGCCCATCACTTTTTTGGTAGATTTTAGTGTATATAAACAGAAAATAATTTCAGTTTCAATATTTTGCAACCTTTTGCTAGGTAAATTTTAGCTTGAAATTTATCGAAAATCTAACGTACAGCTGCATTAGTGCATTACAATTAAATAGTGAACATTGCTTTCTGACTTCATTCTTTAACAACCCAACTAACAATATTTTTTTCTGTTTCAGATTCTGATGCATTTATAAGTTGATAATATTTGCGATGGCTGCTTGTGTCAGGACGAGGAACCAAAAATCCAGCCATCTCAGTCACTATCTTGGGTCTGGGAGAGAACTCCTGAAGTAGGAGTTGCCTACATTGAGAGATGCTTTGAGATACGGTGTTATAATCAGGCAAATCAGTGAAAAGAACCAAAGAACTTACACAAACAAAGACATTGCCAGTGATATGACCAAAGCTGTCTTGGCATAGTACACTCTGGCTAACGCTCAGTTCAAGCCTCCAGTCATAACAAGTCAGAAGAAGATTAGTGAGAGACTGCTAGCCAGTTGGGAAAGGCAAGAGATATCTCTCTTGGGAGAGGAAAACTTGCAGTTAAGGACAGCTTTGCCAAGCAACTGGACCAGTTATTTGACATAATTACTTGCAAGTGCCCAATTGTTCTCTCTCTGTCCTGAGTTTGGATGCGATCGCACTGTAAACCTGAGGCCCACATCTCCTCTGTATTTGCAAGCGGAATTGAAGATTCCTTGTGATCGAACTGGCATTTGTCAAAGCACAGAGAGAGAAGCGATCGGCAGTAGGGGCTTCCTCATGATTTCTAGCCAGATATTCCGGAGTCCACAGACAGGAGGCTGCCACAGAGAGACAGAAGAGGAGAAGAGTTGCTGAGGAAAAGAGACTTGAGAAGGCCCAGGTAAGGTAAAAAGGCCGATGATTGGAGTCAAGCTGATTCAGAGTTTAATGACTTCCCCATGGCTGATCCGAGTGCTGACCAGGAGAATGGTGACTTTGTCCCTAACCCAGAAAAAAATGATCCCAAACCTTCCAGGCATAAGATTCGAAATAGGAAAGATATCCCGAGCATAGCTCTGGCCAGCATGCGACACCACACTGGTCTCAGAGAAACTGCAGAGATAGCAACAGCTGCCTGGATTGACGGTGGATTGATAACACCTGATGATGTTCACCTGGTGATAGATCATAACAAAGTAAGGAGAGCTCAGGAGAAACTTGTCAGTAACCTAGAAGAGGAGTTTGATAAGGGGATAAGAGAAAATGGAATCAATTGTTTGTTCTTTGATGGGAGAAGGGATGACACTAAAGTGTTCATGAAAGTTGGAGATTCTGACAAGTTGTTCCCTGCCATGGTGAAGGAGGAACACTACTCCTGCTGCAGTGAACCAGGAGGGAAGTATTTGTGACATTTCACCCAGAGAAAGATGACATCAGGAACCAGCTGAGATAGTGGCAGATAAACATTGTGAATCACCAGAGAGAGGAACGTAGGACCAGACCCGCAGGCTATTGAGGACAGCAACACGAACACACAGGGTGGCATGGGGGTCATACAGTGGATAGAGCGGAAGATTGGGGAGGAAGCTGGTCTGGATTGTTTGTGACCCTCCACATCAACGAGTTGCCACTCAGACATCTGATCCAGGAGCTGGATGGCAAGACTCTTTCAAACAACAGATGGTCTGGTCCTCTTGGCAAGATGCTGGACTCTGCCACTGAGTTAGAAATAAATCTGAGCTTTGAAAAAATCACAGTTGGCCCTCCACTCGCTGAGCTTGCACATACTGTCATTGACGACCTGAGTACTGACCAGTACTATGGTTACATGATTTGCAGTGCCATCAAACCTGGGGTCATGCCTGATAGACTTGCTTACCTGCAGATAGGTCCAGTCTCACATTCTAGGTGGCTGACAACGGCTCTCAGGTTCTGCAGAATTTGGGTCGCTCATCATAAACTGAAAGGGAACCAGCTTCACAACCTGAGACTTATTGTCCAATTCATTTAGAGCACCATTTGCCAAATTGGTCTAACACCAAGGTCAAGTCATCAGCACCTCCCGAAGGTCCGGAGGGCATGTTCTCCAGCTTGAGCTCCTGAGGAGTCAGCCAAGGAAGGTTGTTCAGATTGTGGAGCAGACTGTGAGGAGATCTTCTTGGTATGCTCATCCCGAGGCAGTTCTGCAGACAATGCTCTGCAGTAAGGATGAGGAGGAGAGAAGAGTGGCAGTCAAAAAGATCTTGGATATGAGACTTATGAGAGGATCTGGACATGACGAATCAGTTGGTGACGATTCCTTCAGGGTCAGGAAGACTCCTGAAGTCAATCTAAGTGCCAAGACCCTCACTGATCTCATAGATCTGGATAACATCCAGGCTGGCAGTGAGCCCCCTCTTACCTGCAGCCTCACCAATGTTCAAGTCAGAGCTTTCCTGGACAACCCCATGCATGTCCCTGCCTGGCCCTCGCATACCCAGAGTATAGAGCTGCCAGGTACAGCAAGGAGCGAGCTAGCAGTCACGTGTACAGCCAGGAGAGGGCTACAGCATCTGAGCTCAGGTGGCTGTGCAGGAGGTGGCGAGTAGAAACAGAAGCAAGAAAGACATGTTCTCTATGGTGCAGCAACACCGGGGTCAGAGTAGTAAAACCGGTTTTTGTATTTTGATGATTTTGCCTTTCTAAAGGAATATTAAATTTAATAAATGTGTCAAGATCATTCGTTTCACTATTCTGGATCATTTTCATCCTAATAAATTAACCTTATACATTTACTTTACTTTAAATAAGCTATTTAGTGGTGTTGGTAAAATGGTGGGAATACTGAATTTTCATAAGATTTCAAGTTAAAATTTACCTAGCAAAAAATGAAAACTTTTCAAATCTGAAGATATCACATGATTCTGCACACAGAACTACATCATTAATACCATGGGCCGAGTTTTCAAACTCAAAAAAAAAAAAAATTCGCCTCCTATGACACACCCTACTATGTCAACCTGTCGTTTGTATCATGAGTTCTGAGTGGCTGGTCACTACAAAGGAAGCGCTGAATCTGTATCGAGAGTTCTGAGTGGCTGGGCACCACAAAGGAAGCGCTGAATCTGTATCGAGAGTTCTGAGTGGCTGGTTACTACAAACGAAGCGCTGAATCTGTATCAGAGTTCTGAGTGGCTGGGCACCAGCGAAATAAACTATCGAGGTCGGAGTGGCTGGGCACCGCCACAAAGGAAGCGCTGAATCTGTATCGAGAGTTCTGGAGTATTGGTTACTAAATCAAGCGCCGAATCTGTATCAGAGTTCTGAGTGGTTGGGCACCAGCAAAGGGAAGCGCCCGGAATCTGTATCGAGTTCTGAGTGGCTGGCACCGCTAAAGGAAAGCGAATCTGTATCGAGAGTTCTGAGTGGCTGGTTACTACAAACGAAGCGCTGAATCTGTATCAGAGTTCTGAGTGGCTGGGCACCACAAAGGAAGCGCTGAATCTGTATCGAGAGTTCCGAGTGGCTGGGCACCACAAACGAAGCGCTGAATCAGGAGTCGAGCTTGGAGCCACATTTCTCTGAACCATCTATGATTTTTGTTGATCATCTGAAAAAAAAAAACGTTTCCCATTATTTCCTGCAGAAGCAACTCAGTTTTTCTGTTAGTGAGCATTTACATGTAATATCCGGTCCTTATCATTACAAGAGCGTCGGTTAGATAGAAGTTTCGATCGGGTGGTTCAGTGTGTGGGAGTCGAGCTCTCAGTTGTCACTTTGGAAGGTATCAGTACTTTCTTATGGTGTCAAATTAAGCAAAACAAATATGGCCACGCCAGCCATCCGATTAAGTGTTATTACTAAGGTTCGCAAGTGACGCTTTATATCATGTGCTTCAACACCACAAGAGCGTATGTTCGTACTGGAGATGGTTCAGTGTGTGGTGGAGATGTGGATGAACTTTAGACCAGGGACAGCCAGACGTGGAGGGAGGGAGCCGGCCAGTCGTGAGACGGTCGAGGCGATTAGTGGATGTGTGACGGAAGTTAACGTTTACAAAATGCTCCTAAATTAATACATGGAGTTGTCAAGGATAATAAAATTCAGACGCTATCGTGTGTGTGTTGACAAATATAAGGTATGTCGCTGTGTATATTTCCCTTACAACTTATTTATCTCTCCAATATCGTCAATTCGATAGCCCATTAATTGTATAGAAATGATGATGACTGGGACTTAGTGATACTGAATGATCTTGACAGCTTCACTGAGTAGAAATCTATTTCAACGTGATTTGGTTGTAGGAGTTTAAGGTTAGGTACCAGAACAAGGCGACCACCCACGCTGATTAACCCGACCTTCTTCCCTAGACCATTATCCGGTTTAGCATTTATACGGAGTCCTTTAACACGGCTTTAGAGGATTATGAACATTAGATTAACACCTAATCGTGTCCATGATCAAACCTTATAAGTGGTTGCTCCCAGTCGGCGTAATAGAGATGTCTCAACTGTGTACATTATGCCTTCAGTCTTCATTGGTGTATTCATAAGTGTTCTAAGTGGTCTATGATTGTCGGGAACAAAATGTA
>NW_024734392.1:0-10537 GCF_018991925.1 Homarus americanus | reverse complement strand
TTGGTATAATCATAGTCGTGGTTGTTATATTCATGCTCGTGGTTGTTATAATCATGGTCGTGGTTGTTAAAATCATAGTCGTGGTTGTTATAATCATGTTTGTGGGTGTTACAATCATGTCGTGGATGTTATAATCATGGTCGTGGTTATGATCATGGTCGTAGTTGTTATAATCATGGTCGTGGGTGTTAAAATCATCGTAGTGGTTATTATAATCATGGTCATTGTTGTTAAAATCATGGTCGTGGTTGTTATAATCATGGTCTTGGCTGTTATAATCATGGTCGTTGTTGTTATAATCATAGTCGTGGTTATGATCATAGTCGTGGTTGTTATATATTCATGGTCGTGGTTGTTATAATCATATTCGTGGCTGTTACAATCATGGTCATGGTTGTTATAATCATATTCGTGGTTGTTATAATCATGGTCTTGGTTGTTATAATCATAGTCGTGGTTATTATGATCATATTCGTGGTTGTTATATTCATGGGCGTGCTTGTTATATTCATGTTCGTGGGTGTTATAATTATAGTTGTGGTTGTTATAATCATGGTCGTGGGTGTTATAATCATGGTCGTGGTTGCTATAATAATAGTCGTGGTTGTTGTAATCATAGTCGCGGTTGTTATAATCATGGCCGTGGTTGTTATAATCATGGTCGTGATTGTTACAATCATAGTCGTGGTTCTTATAATCATAGTCGTGGTCGTGATCAAGGTGTTAGTTTTTATAATCATGGTCGTATTGTTATAATCATAATCGTGGTTATTATAATCATGGTTGTGGTTATGATCATGGTCGTAGTTGTTATATTCATGGTCGTGGTTGTTATAATCATAATTTTGGTTGATATAATCATGGTCGTGGTTGTTATAATCATGGTCGTGGTTGTTATAATCATAGTTGTGGTTGTTATAATCATAGTCGTGGTTGTTATAATCATGGTCGTGGTTGTTATATTCATGGTCATGGTTGTTATATTCATGGTCGTGCTTGTTATATTCATGGTCGTGCTTGTTATAATCATAGTCGTGGTTGATTTAATAATGGTCTTGGTTGTCATAATCTCAGTCATGGTTGTTATAATTATAGTCGTCGTTGTTATAATCTTGGTCGTGGTTGTTATATTTATGATCTTGGTTGTTATAATCATGGTCGTTGTTGTTATATTCATGGTTGTGGTTGTTATATTCATGGTCATTGTTGTTATAATCATGGTCGTGGTTGTTATAATCATAGTCGTGTTTGATATAATCATGTCCGCGGTTGTTATAATCATATATGTGGCTGTTACAATCATGGTCATGGCTGTTATAATCATATCTTCGTGGCTGTTATAACTATGGTCGTGGCTGTTATAATCATGGTCGGGTTGATATAATCATGGCCGTTATAACTATAGTCGTGGTTGTTATAGTCATGGTCATCGTTATGATCATGGTCGTAGCTGTTGGTAATCATGGTCGTGGTTATTATAATCATGGTCGTGATGTCTTAATCATAGTCGCAGTTGCTATAATCAAAAGTCGGTTGTTATATTTATGGTCGGCTGTTATAATCATGGTCGTGGTTATAATCATTGTCGTGGTTGTTATGATCATAGTCGCGGGTTGTTATATTCATGGTCGTGCTTGTTATATCTCATGTTCGAGGGTGTTATAATCATAGTTGTGGTTGTTATAAATCATGGCCGCGGTGTTATAATCATGGTCGGGTTGATATAATAATAAATGGTTGTTATAATCATAGTCGTGGTTGTTATAATCATGGCCGTAGTTGTTATTATCATGGTCGTGATTGTTATAATCATAGTCGTGGTTCTTATAATCTTGGTCGTGGCTGTTATGAAGGTCTTAGCAGTTATAAACATGGTCGTATTGTTATGATCATAGTCGTGGTTGTTATAATTATGATTGTGGGTTAGGATCATGGTCGTATTGTTATAACTGGCGGTTATGGGTGTTATAATCATAGCCGCGGTATGATATAATCATAATTTTGGCTGATATGTAATCATGGCCGCGGTTGTCATAATCATGGTCGTGGTTGTTATAATCATAGTTGTGATGTTCGTGGTGTTATAATTATAGTTGTGGTTGTTATAATCATGGTCAGGTGTTATAATCATGGTCGTGGTTGCTATAATAATAGTCGTGGTTGTTATAATCATAGTCGTGTGGCTGTTATAATCATGGTCGTGGTTATAATCATGGTCGTGATTGTTACAACTGGCTGTCGTGGTTCTTATAATCATGGCCGTGGTTGTGATCAAGGTCTTAGCTGTTATAATCATGGTCGTATTGTTATAATCATGGTTATGGGTATTATAATCATAGTCAAGTGGTTGTTATAATCATAATTGTGGCTGATATAATCATGGTCGTGGTTGTTATAATCATGGTCGTGGTTGTTATAATCAAAGTTGTGGCTGTTATAATCATAGTCGGGTTGTTATAACTGGCAATGGTTGTTATAATCATAGTCGTGGTTGTTATATTCATGGTCGTGGTTGTTATATTCATGGTCGTGGCTGTTATATTCATGGTCGTGCTTGTTATATTCATGGTCGTGCTTTGTTATAATCATAGTCGTGGTTGATAATAATGGTCGTGGGTTGTCATAATCTCAGTCATGGTTGTTATAATTATAGTCGTCGTTGTTATAATCATGTTCGTGGGGTGTTATAATCATAGATGTGGCTGTTATAATCATGGTCGGTTGCTATAATCATGGTCGTAGGATATAATCATGGTTGTGCTTGCTTATAATCATAGCTTCGTGGTTGTTGGTAATCATAGTCGCGGGCTGATATAATCATGTTCGTGGCTGTTAAGTAATCATATATGTGTGGCTGTTACAACCGCGGTCAAGGCGGTTGTTATAACTGCTGGTTCGCGGTTGTTATAATCATGGTCGGTTGTTATAATCGCGGTCGTGGTGGATAGCAATCATATTCGTGGTTGTCATAATCTCGGCCGGGCGGTTGTTTTAAATATAGTCACGCGTTATAATCATAGTCGTGGTTAAGATCATAGTCGTGGCTGTTGGTATAATCATGGTCGGGTTGTTGGTAATCACCTGTGGTTGTTACAACTATGGTCATGGCTGTTAGTAATCATATTCGTGGCTGTTATAATCATGGTCGTGGGTTGTTATAATCAAGGTCGGGCTATTATAATCATGGTCGTGGCTGTTATAATCAGCGGTCGTATAAGCGCGTAATCATGGTCGGGGTTGTTATAATCATGGTCGTGATTGTTATAACTCATAGTAGCAGTTGTTATAATCATAGTCGTGGCTGATATAATCATAGTTTTGGTTGTTTAACCGCTATTCGTGGTTGTCATAATCTTGGTCGGGTTGTTATTATTAAGTAGTCGTCGATCCCATAATCATGGTCGCGGGGTTGTTATAATCATATCGCCGCTGTTATAATCATGTTCGGGTGGGTTGCTATAATCATAGTCGTGGTTATGATCATAGTCGGTCGGTATATAATCATGGTCGTGGTTGTTATAATCATGGTAGTGTTTGTTATAATCTGGCCATGGTTGTTATAATCATGGGCCAGTTGTTATAATCATGGTCGTGCGTGGGGTGTTATAATCATCATAGTCGTGGCTGGTATAACGGTCGTGGTTATGATCATGGTCAGAAGGCAATCATGGTTATGGGTGTTGTAATCATAGTCGATGGCTGTTATATAATCATGGTCGTGGTTGTTATAATCATCGCCGTGGCTGGTATAATCGGGCGGTTGTGGTTGTTATATTCATGGTCGGTGTTGCTATAATCATGTTCGTGGGTGTTATAATCATAGATGTGCTTGTTAAGCAATCATCGCCGTGGTTGTTATAATCATGGTAGTGGGTATTATAGAACTGGCGGTCGGGTTGTTATAATCATAATCGTGGTTGTTGTAATCATAGTCGTGGTTGTTATAACTGGCGGTCGTGGTTGTTATAATCATGGTCGTGGCTGTTGTAATCATAGTCTTGGTTGTTGGTAATCATGGTCGTGGGTGTTACAATCATAGTCAGTTGTTAAAATCATGGTCGTGGTTATGATCATGGTCGAAGCTGTTATAACTGGCGCTTATGTGCTAAAAATCACCGAGTGGCTGCTATAATCGCGGTCGGGTCGTGATAATCATGGTCTTGGCTGTTATAATCATGGTTGTTGCTGTTATGATTATAGTCATGGTTGCGATCATCATAGTCGTGTTATTTATATAATCATGGTCGGTTGTTATAATCATATTCGCGGTATTACAACCATGGTCGTGCGGGTTGTTATAATCATATTCGTGGCTGTTAAGTAAGCATGGTCGTGGTTACATAGCCCATGGTCGGGTTGTTTTAATCATGGTCAGGTTGTTATAATCAGTCGGTTGTTATAATCATAGTCGTGGTTGTTATAATCATGGTCGTGGGTGTTATAATCATGGTCAGGTTGTTGTTATAATAATAGTCGGTTGTTATAATGATGGTCGTGGCTGTTATATTCCTGATCGTGGTGGATATAATCATGGTCGCTTTGTTATACATGGTCGTGGCTGTTATATTCATATCCGCGGGTCAGTCATAATTGCGGTCGTGGCTATTGTAATCATAGCCGCTTGCTGTTGGTAATCATGGTCGGTTGTTATAATGATAGTCGTGGTTGTTATAATCATGTTTGTGCTGTTATAATCATATTCGTGGTTGTTAAGCACCGCGGTCGCCGCTAAAATCAGCAGTCGTGGCTAAGTTATATTTATGGTTGTGGTTGGGTTATAACTGGGCGGGTCGTGGCTGTTATAATCATATTCGTGGCTGTTACAACTACGGTCGTGGCTGTTAAAATCATAGTCGTGGCTGCTATAATCATAGTCGGTTGCTATAATCATGGTCGTGGGTTGTTATATTCATATCCGTGGCTGTCAAGTAATTATGGTCGTGGTTGTTGCAATCTCAGTCATGGCTGTTATAATCATGGTCGTGGTTGTTATAATGATAGTCGCGGGTTGTTATAATCATGTTTGTGGTTGTTATAAATCATATTCCCGTGGTTGTTGGCAACTCTCATCGGCTACAAAAAATCATAGTCGGGTTGCTATAATCATAGTCGTGGGTTGTTATAACTGGGCGGTCGGGTTAAGTTATATTCATATCCGTGGCTGTCATAATTATGGTCGGTTGTTGTAATCATATTGTTATAACTGGCGGTCGTGGTTCTTATAATCTTGGTCGTGGTTGTTATGAAGGTCTTAGCAGTTATAAACATGGTCGTATTGTTATGATCATAGTCGTGGTTGTTATAATTATGGTTGTGGTTATGATCATGGTCGTAGTTGTTATAATCATGGTTATGGGTGTTATAATCATAGTCATAGTTGATATAATCATAATTTTGGTTGATATAATCATGGTCATGGTTGTCATAATCATGGTCGTGGTTGTTATAATCATAGTTGTGGATGTTATAATCATAGTCGTAGTTGTTATAATCATAGTCGTGGTTGTTATAATCATGGCCGTGGTTGTTATAATCATAGTCGTGGTTGATATAATAATGGTCGTGGTTGTCATAATCTCAGTCATGGTTGTTATAATTATAGTCGTCGTTGTTATAATCATGGTCGTGGCTGTTATATTTATGGTCGTGGTTGTTATAATCATGGTCGCGGTTGTTACAATCATGGTCGTGGTTGTTATAATCATATTCCTGGTTGTTATAATCAGGGTCGTGGTCTTTATAATCATGGTCGTGGTTGTTATAATCAGTCGTGGTTGTTATAATCATAGTCGTGGTTGTTGTAATCATAGTCATGGTTGTTATAATCATGGTCGTGGTTGTTATAATTATGGTCGTGATTGTTATAATCATGCTCGTGGTTGTTTTAATCATAGACGTGGTTGTTATGATTATAGTCGTGGTTGTTATAATCATGGTCGTGCTTGTTATATTCATGTTCGTGGGTGCTATAATCATAGTTGTGGTTGTTATAATCATGGTCGTGGGTGTTATAATCATGGTCGTGGTTGCTCTAATAATAGCCGTGGTTGTTATAATCATAGTCGTTGTTGTTATAAACATAGTCGTGGTTGTTATAATCATGGTCGTGATTGATACAATCGCAGTCGTGGTTCTTATAATCTTGGTCGTGGTTGTGATCATGGTCATAGTTGTTATAATCATGGTCGTGGTTGTTATAATTATGGTCGTGATTGTTATAATCATGCTCGTGGTTGTTATAATCATAATTTTGGTTGATATAATCATGGTCGTGGTTGTTATAATCATATACGTGGTTGCTACAATCATGGTCATGGTTGTTATAATCATAGTCGTGGTTGTTATAATCATAATTGTGGTTGATTTAATTATGATCGTGGTTGTCATAATCATGGTCGTGGTTCTTATAATCATATTCGTGGTTGTTACAATCATGGTCGTGGTTGTTATAATCATAGTCGTGGTTGTTATAATCATAGTCGTGGTTGTTATAATCATGGTCGTGGTTGTTATATTCATGGCCGTGGATGTTATAATTATGGTCGTGATTGTTATAATCGTGCTCGTGGTTGTTATAATCATGGTCGTGGTTGTTACAATCATGGTCGTGGTTGTTATAATCCTGGTCATTAATTGGACATAATCGTGAGTGGAGTGCTTTTTTATTATCTTAATTAGAAGTGGTTGATATATTATTTGCTGGTCATTAGTTTGTTATAATAATGATGGTCGTGGTTGTTATAATCATATTAAATGGTTGTCATAATCTAGAGTCATGGTTGTTTTAAATATAGTCGTCGTTGTTATAATCATGGTCATTGGTTATGATGATCCTTAGTCGTTGTTATATAATCATGGTCGGTAGTTGTTATAATCATATTCGTAGTTTGTTACAATCATGGTCATAGTTGTTATAATCGATGTAATAATCATGGTGAAGTAGTTATTTACATAATAATCAGGTCGTGGATTATAAATCATAGTCGTGGTTGTCTTAATCATAGTCGTAGTTACTATGATCAAAGTCGTCAGTTGCTATATTCATGGTCGTGGTTGTTATAATCATGGTGGTAGTTCTTTTAATCATAGGCGTGGTTGTTATGATCATAGTCGTGGTTTATTTATATTCATAGTCGTGCTTGTTATATTCATGTTCTAGTAGTTGCTATAATCACTTAGTTGGTTGTTATAATCATGGTCGTAGGGGGGTTATAATCGCATGGTCGGTAGTTTGCTCTAATAATAGTCGTGGTTGTTTTACCGAAATCATAGTCGTGGTTGTTATAATCATAGTCGTGGTTGTTGTTATAATCATGGTCGTGATTGTTACAATCCTGATCGTAATTCTTATAATCTTGGTCGTGGTTGTGATCATGGTCATAGTTGTTATAATCATGAAGTGGTTGTTATAATTATGTGCGTTAAGTGATTGGTATAATCATGCTTTCATTAATTTGTTATAATCATAATTGTGGTTGATATAATCATGGTGGTAGTTGTTATAATCATATCGTGGTTATTTACAATCATGGTCATGGTTATTATAATCAAACTAAATGATTTGTTTTTAATCATAATTGTCGTTGATATATAGTGCTTATGGTCGTGGTGTCATAATCATGAATTAAGTAGTTCTTATAATCATATTCTACTAGTAGTTTATTTACAGTAATCTTGGTCGTGGTTATTTATAATCATAATCGTGGTTGTTATAATCATAGTCATGGATTTGTTATAATCATGAACAGGATTTGTTATATTCATGGTCTTGGCTATTTAAAATCCGTAAATCAGTTTGTTATAATCATGGTCTTGGTTGGTATAATCATGGTCGTTATTTATTTATAATCTGGTCGTAGTTATTATAATCACATAAAGTCGTAGTTGTTATAATCATATTTAAATGGATATTATAATCATGGTCTTGGCTACTAAAATCATCGTCGTGGTTGTTATAATCGCCCCAGGTACAGTTGGTATAATCATGGTCGTTGTTGTTATAATCATAGTCGTAGTTTTGATCCATAGTCGTGGTTGTTATATAATCATGGTCGTGGTTGTTATAATAATCATATTCGTGGTTGTTACAATCATGGTCATGGTTGTTATAATCATATTCTCGTGGTTGTTATAATCATGGTCTTCGTTGTTATAATCATAGTCGTTTGTTGTTATGATCATAGTCGTGAAGTTTATTTATATTCCTTGGTCGTGCTTATTTATAGTATTAATGTTCGTGGGTGTTATAATTATAGTTGTGGTTATTATAATCCTTAGTTTGTGGGTGTTATAATCATGGTTGTGGTTGCTATAATAATAGTCGTGGTTGTTATAATGTAGTCAAAAATGGTTGTTATAATCATGGTCGTGGTTATAATCATATGGTCGTGATTATTACAGTATGGCTACGTCAGTTCTTATAATCGCGTTGTGATCAAGGTATTAGTTGTTATAATCATGGTCGTTTTGTTATAATTATAGTCGGCGTTTATTTATAATCCTTGGTTGTGTGGTTATGATCATGGTCGGTAGTTGTTATAATCATGGTTCGTGTGTTATATTAATCATAGTGCATAGTTGTTATAATAATCATAATTGGTTGAAATAATAATCATGGTCGTAGTTGTTATAATCATGGTCGTGGTTGTTATAATCAAAGTTGTGGTCGTTATAATCATATTCGTGGTTGTTATAATCATGAATCGTGGTTGTTGTTAATATAGTAAGTGGTTATATTCGCCGGACGTTGTTATATTCATGGTCGTACTGGTTTATATTCATGAGTTAATGCTTGTTATATTCATGGTTGTACTTGTTATAATCATGAGTAAGTGGTTGTTAAAAATGGTCGTGGTTGTATCATAATCTCAGTCATAGTTTGTTATAAAATTGCAAATCGTAGATTTGTTATAATCTCCAGGTCTTGGTTATTCTATTTGGTCGTGGTTTATTTATAATCATAGATCGTGGTGGTTATAAACCATGGTTGTAGTTGTTATATTAGTGGTCATTGTTGTTATAATCATATTATTCATGGGTGGGTATAATCGCATAGATGTAGTTTGTTATAATCATGTGCGTGATTTGATATAATCATGGTCGTGGTGGATATAATCATGGTTGCGCTTGTTATAATCGCATAGTCGTGGTTGTTATAATCGCATAGTCGTCGTTGATACTAATCATATTTGTGGTTGATATATCCATATCGTGGTTGTTACAATCTGGTCATGGTTGTTATAATCATATGCGTGGTTATTTATAATCGCGCTGGTCGTGGTTGTTATAATCGCCGGGTCGTGGTTGTTATAATCCTTGGCCGAGTTTGTTATAATCATAGTCGTCGTTGTTATAGTCATGGTCATGGTTATGATCATGGTCGTAGTTGTTATAATCATAGTCTGTGGGTGTTAAAATCATACATCGTAGTGGTTGTTACTAATCATTGTCGGCGATTATTTATAATCATGGTCGTATTAGTTTGTTTTAATCATGGTCTTGGCTGTTATAATCATGTTAGGTTATTTGTTATAATCCTTGGTCGTGTGGTTATGATCATAGTCGTAGTTGTTATATAATCCTTGGTCGTGGTTGTTATAATCATATTCGTAGTTTATTCAATCATGGTCTGTAGTTTATTATAATATCCTCTATTACGTAGTTGTTCTTATCCTTGGTGGTGGTTGTTATAATCTCTGGTCGTGCTTATTGCGAAAATCGCCTGGTGGTAGTTTATTTACTAATCATAGGCGTGGTTGTCATCCATAGTCGTGGTTGCTATCATCAAAGTGGTAGTTTATTTATGTTGTTCTGGTCGTGGTTGTTGTAATCATGGTCGTGGTTATTTATAATCATAGACGTGGTTGTTATAATCATAGTCGTGGTTTGTTATGTTGTGGTCGTGCTTGTTATATTCATGTTTCGTGGGTGTTATAATCATTGTTGTAGGTTGTTATAACGTCCTTGAGGTCGTAGATTGTTACTCATAATCATGGTCGTAGTTTGCTATAATAATAGAATAGTCGTGGTTGTTATAATCATAGTCGTGGAAGTTATAATGATGGTCGGTTGTTGTTATAATCATGTGATTGTTACAATCATATTCGTGGTTCGTATAATCTTGGTCGTGGTTGTGATCAAGGTCTTAGCAGTTATAATAATGGTCGTATTGTTGTTATCATAGTCGTGGTTGTTATAATTATGGTTGTGGTTATGATCATGGTCGTAGTTGTTATAATCATGGTTATCTGTGTTATAATCATAGTCGTTTGTTTATAATCATAATTATGGTTGATATAATCATGGTCGTGGTTGTCATGATCATGGTCGTGGTTGTTATAATCAAAGTTGTGGTTGTTATAATCATAGTCGTGGTTGTTATAATCATGGTCGTGGTTATTATAATCATAGTCGTGGTTGTTATATTCATGGTCGTGGTTGTTATATTCATGGTTGTGATTGTTATATTCATGGGCGTGCATGTGATATTCATGGTCGTGCTTGTTATATTCATAGTCGTTGTTGATATAATAATGGT
>NW_024734391.1:0-33552 GCF_018991925.1 Homarus americanus | reverse complement strand
ATCCCTCGCCTATATACACCACACACAGACCACGCTCACAGTCACCCGACAACTTAAGTATCATCCCTGCACCCCAGAATTTCAATTTCATATAAATAAACAAGAACAACTAGACACACCCACACTAACTTGATCACCATTATGCATTTCAACTGTAGAACATATTATTCAAACAGACACGTCATCTCTCCTCCTACAAGAACACAACCCAGACATTCTCCTCCTCAACTCAACATACACAAACACCAAAATAAAACACTTCGGATACACAAGCAGACAGTTACCCCACGAACTACACGAGGGCGTAGCAATCCTCATCAGATCCTCCATCAAACACGAATTCATCACCAACTTTGCCTTCAAACACTTCATGGCAGCCAAAATTGACACTCAACACGGACAGATAATCATTTGTACAACATACTCAAGACCAAACACACTCATTCCCTTCACAGACCTAAACTCCATCTTTAACAACATACACCTACCTGTAATACTAATGACCGACCTTAATGCACATCACACTGCATTCCAACACAACCGCATCGACCCCCACGGCCAACAACTACACACTCTGGTCACGCACAAAAACCTTCACCACATTCGACCTTTCTTCCCCACACTCTACTCTGGCCACGGCAGAGGCACACAAGATATCGTCATTACTAACACTCCTGCCCTTCAATTCCAACACTACATTACACCCGGCCCCCTATCAAGCTCAGACCACATACCCATCACACTTCACCTTTCCAACACTCCCACCCTCCTCCCAACACCCACACCTCAATACCAATATCAACACGCAGACTGGAATGCCTTCCAAACCACACTCTCTGATCAACAATACGCACTCAACTTCGAACACCAACCCACAAGGAAGATTGAGGAAACCTGGACACAACTCTTTAACACTATCACCGCCACAGCAGATACCCATATTCCAAAACACCAGTTCAAGTGAAAATACTCCTTCACTCCCTCTATGAGAACTCAACGCCTACTTCACTGCTACAGGTCACGAATCGAACTAAACAAACTTAGCCTCACACCTGTACACGCAGACATCTCCACACTAAGAACACACATCAAACACAGCCTCCGACATGACCACGAAGTTCACTGGGCAAAACTCGGAAAGGCCGCCCAGGAACACAGAACACATAACCCCCGAGAGTTTTGGCAAAGGATCGCCAAGCTAAGAGGAACAGCTAAGCTCCCCTTCGATTACCTACTAGTAAACGGTAGGAAAATCAAAGAGCCACCAGAAGTAGCACAAACATTAAAACAATACTGGGAACACATTTTCTCCCCACACAACAAAGGCATATCTTAAACCACATAAACAACATCACCACTCATATGCAAACAATACACGACAGAACAACTCCTGATAACACACTAGATACCTCCACTCTCACACGGAACCACATCCTCACTGCTCCTTTCACTCCAACAGAAGTTCAAACAAGCACTTGACAGAACCAAAAAGAAAACACCAGGCGACACCATTTTAGGTCAAGCAATCGGCAAGCACCTGCCCCCAAAAACAGTCACAGCCATTACATACCTCTACAACACCCAACTGGCTACAGGATATTTCCCAAAACTCTTTAAATCAGCCACAGTGTGAGAGTGCGGGTTCCCACTGTGTATCTACACCACCCTCATCTTACTTACTTCTCTTAGTCTTACTCTTACTCAGTTCCGTCACCTATTCTTTTGGTAGCATGGACATTCTTTTGGTAGCATGGTCATTCTTTTTGGTAGCATGGTCGAGGGTCTAGGCACATGGGTATGGTAATTCTGGTATCAAGTCACTTGGATGGAAATAAAGGTAAAATATTGTGGGAGAAAGGAATACACCTAAAGTACTCTAAAAACAAGTTTATTAATATGCAATCAATGGGGAAAGATATTGTATTAATCATATAACTACCAGGCTCAATTCCTGGGCTTAGTGCAAACTCAGTTCCTTCTTCACTTATTTCCTTATTTACTTATTCAACAGTAATTACTCAGATCTTACATTCTTACTGCACACAACATTACTGGTGTTACATTACATGGCACTCGTTGTAGATTATTTTACTCAACATACGTTAATACAGACACTAGCATATATAGGGGTCCACTACCCAACATGGGATAATTATTTCCATCTAATTATCCCTAACATACATGTCACAACCCTCTCTGTGGACATACACTTCCAAGGAGCAGTCCAGGGTAGAACACTAGGGGTCACGACCGTTGTTATTGTGGGGTAGCCAGACACATGGCGAGTCTGGGGTCTGGCCCAACGAAGCCGTGGGGCACATTAATCAGGCCGCATCGGGGCCATCGTTTCGGATATGATCCCTGCTGGTTATTTACTACATCCGGGGCCGTTGTTGAATGGTTGCAAGAATCACAATGGGATCTGGAGAAACATGGAAGCAACGTCAGGGAACCCTTTCCTTGGCTCGTCTTGGGGTATATATACCCCTGAGTTGCCAGTGATCGCTACTCACGCAATGACAATAATTACAAACAAACTAACTGTTACTCATTCAAAGATGACCCTCAGTTGACAAAGGTCTGGCGAATTACTTGAGTTGATTTATACAGACTAATTCAAGATTGAGCTTCCCAGGAGAAAGTGGAATAAACAAAGCATTGATAACTGTCTTCACAAAGGAGGGACTCTGGGAGGGGACACAAGTGTAGCGTGTATGGGGAAAAAACACGTCTTCTCAGGGGTCACTAACTCACTCATGTTTTGTTGTCGTGGAGTTTAATAAGAATCATTAGTTAAATAGATCAGCAGTCAACGTGACCATGACAACAGCCATCATGATACCTAAACCAAATAAAAACCCAACAGACCCACAAAACTACAGACCGATCAGCATGCTAGAAGTCCCAGGCAAAACTTTTGAAAGAATATTCAACACTCGCCTCAGACACCACCTTGAAGACGAACAACTACTGTCCTACAAGCAGTTCGGATTCAGGGCACACCACTCAACTCAAGGCCCACTCAAAATAATGACAAACTACCTTCATATGAACAAAGGAACATACAAGACAGCACTCATCACAAAAGATGTACAAAAAGCCTTCGACACAGTTTGGCACGACGGACTAAAGTATAAGATATGCACCAATTTTAACCTCCCTCAAAAATCACAGCAATTACTATGCAACTTCATAACAGACAGAAAAATGAGAATAAAATTCACACCTGCTCACTCGGACTACTTCACACTGCAAGCAGGAGTCCCACAAGGGTCAGTCCTGTCCCCAACTCTATACATTCTTTACACAAATGACTTACCCGACCCCTTACACATCGACTCTGACAATACAGTACAGCCGCAAACAGAGAGAAGCTCGGGAAGCAGCCATCCCCCTGGACTCCCCGCCCACCTGGTACGATGTCCTCCGTAAACTTCCTGACCTCTCGTACGTCTACGGGAAAGGGTCGCGGAAGGGGGACGTGATTGCTGCCCGTATCATCATTGGGTATGACTTTGCTTGGGAGATTGGTATCCCCGCATCCCCTGAGCAACGCTCTTGTGCGTTATGCAGAAGACCCGACAGCCGCACCCTTATTCACTACCTCCTAAGATGTCCCCACACACAACGCTTCCGTGACGCCTGCTGGATCACCACTCCCACCCCCCCTGACGGAGACACGATGATCCTCCCAATACTGGCCAGATATTTTGTAAATAATATTGATTATGTGTTAAAGGAATATCCTTCCTTCCTTAGGCTTTAGTAAGCCCCTTTATAATATTTATACTGTATATACTTTTCACACTTGCCAGATGCTTCTGGTGTCATTGTACAGGGGTACCTAGTGACAGCACTAGGATCCCGCTTCCTCTATCAAGGAATAAACAATTGAAATTGAATACAGTACACCGACGATGTAACCAGTCAGACACATACAAGATCTTGACCACCTAACAGACAAAGCACACAATGTTGTAGTATCTTGCATTATTTAATGGGAGAATGACAAGCACATGGTCGGTCCGGCTGGGCGTTTGTTCTCTGTTCTTGGTTACCACGTGCCTAACACATTTCGTGTTTACACAAGCCTAAACATTTCTGACTTTGGTAAGAAGTAACATAATATATAATATATATATTCAATAAAGGCAGCATATAAACATACATATATATAACACTATTTCTCCCTTTCAAAAGAGAGCATGGCTGCCACAAATCCTAAATAAACAAAACTTACAGAATTACATATGGCAGGGAAGAAGGGAATAGAACACAACAAATATAACTTCCTAACTAAACAGTTTTGAAAGTCCTGTTCACAATTCAGATAATTAGAGGTCTAATTTAATTACAGGTCCCCTAACTCTGTTTGATCTTCTAGGACTATTCCCTCCATCAAGTTTTACAGGGGTTTCACTTGCACTCTGTGCATTATCAGTGACAGACATATCATCACTACAGTCAGTTGACACAGTGAGTGGATGCTGGGAAACATCATCTTTGACATCATCATCACCATGACCATCTGAAACTGTGTCAAGTTTATCATCATGTCCTGGTGCTACATTCATCTCGCCATGTGCCTGAATGATGTGATCCACATGAACATATCTCAAAGAGTTACCACATTTCACTAAATATGTCCTAGATCCACATACCTTGTCGATGACACCAGTTATCCACTTTGCATGTACAGTACCATAACTTTTAGCCATATTCCTAACTCTCACCCTATCATTTACCTCGAACACTCTTTCACTGGAACTTTTATCATGATACATTTTTTGTTGAGCTTGTTTCCTCTCTACAACTTCAAACAGACTTGGCTTAAATAAACTTAATTTTGTTCTCAACTGTCTCTTCACCATTAACTCTGCAGGAGTACATCCTGTCACACTATGTGGCGTGGTTCTGTATCTGAGTAAGAAATTTGCTAGTCTGTATTTCATTGATTTTCCTACAGTTCCTTGAATTACCTGCTTGGAAAGTGCTTCCTTTACAATTATAACTGATCTCTCAGCTGCACCATTAGAGACAGGGTCATAGGGTGGGGTCAGTACATGCTTTACACAGTTGAATCTCATGAACTTTTTAAACTCTGATGATTGGAATGGAGGACCATTGTCAGAAACTACCTCTTCTGGTATTCCACGTTCGGCAAATATTAATCTTAATTCATCAATGGTGCTACCAGCATTAGTATTGTACATGTGCTTAACATCAATCCACTTTGAATGACTATCAATTAATACAAGAAATTTGTCTGTTCCCTTATCACAGAAGTCAATGTGTACTCTTTGGAAGGGACGGGTAGGCCATTTCCAGGTTTTCAAAGGTGTGCTGGGTGGCATACTCCTAACATTCCGACAAACAGAGCACTCACGTACCATCATTTCTATTTCACCATCCAGTTTGGGCCACCACACAAAACTTCTGGCCAGTGCTTTCATAGCACATATACCTGGATGTTCAAAATGCAGTTCATTCAAAATTTGCCCTCTAAAACACTGTGGAATTAACACTCTCATACCCCACAACACACATCCTGTTCTACTGATAATTGACATCTCCTTAAATGATACGGTTGAAAGTCTAAGGATGGACAAATCTCTGGCCATCCATTTAGTGTATACTCCAGGACTCTTCCTAATACAACATCTTTCCTAGTTTCATGAGCAATCATTCCGGAGGTGACTGGAAAATCTTCTGCTATCATGGTTACAGCATAAACCTTAGGCTTACTCCATCATTTGATCCACTACATGGCAACCTTGACAAATCATCTGCATTGAAATGCTCATCTGAACGTCTGTACTGTATCTCATAGTCATATGCCGACAATATCAAAGCCCATCTCTGCATTCTTGCTGCAGCAAGTATAGGAACAGGTGATTTAGGACCCAAAATTGCCAAGAGAGGCTTGTGATCAGTTATTAAAACAAAATTCCTCCCATATAGATACTGGTGAAATTTCTTTACTCCAAATATGATAGACAAAGCCTCTTTCTCTATTTGTGCATAATTTTTCTCGCTTTGGGTAAGAGTTCTCGAGGCATATGCAATGGGTCTTTCTTCACCGTTATCCATTATGTGACTTATGACAGCACCTAATCCATAGCCCGATGCATCACAAGCAAGCTTTAATGTTCTACTGGTATCATAGTGGACCAAAACATCAGTACTAGACAGAGCAGCTTTACAATCTTCAAATGACTTCTGAGTTGCACTGTTCCATTTCCATGGTATCCCTTTCTTTAATAGTTCATGCAGAGGGGCTAAAACTGATGAAAGTCCACTCAAGAACCTTGAATAATACTGTATCATACCTAGGAAAGCTTTCAATTCACTGACATTTTTTGGAGCAGGTAAATATACTATGGCTCCTACTTTATCTTCTACAGGTCTCAGCCCTTCTGCATTCACTTTGTAGCCAAGATAAGTTACTTCTTTAGCTAGGAATGAACATTTGCTCTTGTTGAGCCTGACATTGTGTGCCAACAATCTTTCGAATACTGTGGCTAGGGTTTTGACATGATTTTGGATGTCACTGTCAAAAATAAGGACATCATCCTGAAAACATAACACATTGGGAAGACCCACAAGAATTTTGTCCATGATGCACTGAAATAGCTTTGGTGCACTTTTAACACCATAAGGCAACCTTTTGAACTTATACAATCCTTTATGAGTGTTGATAGTAAGGTACTGTTGGCTTTCAGCATCAACAGAGACCTGAGCATATGCTTGGGACAAGTCTAACTTAGTAAAAATGGTTCCACCTGTTAGTGCAGCAAACAAATCTTGAGATGTGGGTAAGGGATATTGCTCATCCTCAACAGCTTGATTAATGGTAACTTTATAATCACCACATAGTCTGACAGATTTATCAGCTTTAGGTACAATTACTATTGGAGCAGCCCAATTGCTCACTGCGGTTTTCACAATAATTCCCTCACTCACAAGTCTCTCTAATTCCTTCTCAACCTCACCTTTCAATGCATAAGGAACAGGTCTGGACTTAGCATATATGGGTGTAACATCTTTGTCAATGGTGATATGAGCTTCATAACCCTATATAACATCCTGTCCCTTTACAAATAAAATCTTGTATTTTTCAAGCAATTTCTCAAGACCTGGAATACTGTTACACATTCTAACACATCTCCTTCCAGTCCATCTCAAGTTCACACAACCAGTTCTTACCTAACAAAGTTGGTCTATTCACATAACTAGCTATAATTAATGGCAACTTTAAATTCTGATTTTTGTACTTTACCTCACACTCTAATTTACCTTCTTTGTTCAAAATCTCTCCAGTATAAGTTCTCAACTTGACACCTGAGTCTTCTAAAGGCACATGCGCAAATAGTTTGTAGCGTACTGTGTGTGGCCAGTTGTCAATTCTCTTTAGTTGTCTATTATATCTTTGTATGGGCACACAAACGTACGTACATGTAGATATCTTCACGCAGGAATGAGGTAGGATAGAAACTCACGATGCGCTTTCTCTATATATATTGTTGTATAGCGCAGTGCTTAGGAGTAACTAGGTGAGGAGCTGTGAGAGATGTTGCTGGTCCAGTAGCCGAGTGTAGAATGGTCTCGCTGGATGTTGTTGTTATTGAGAGTGTCGGACCGTAGTCCGACACGGGCCTTTGCCTATAGGCGGCCCGTTTGGTGGTTCCGGCGGGAGCTCCTGGAGAACCCAAACCGGATTGGGATTGGAGGTGGTCCCACCTGCAGATTGGAGGGATACTGGAGGTTGCAAGTGTGAGCGGACCCCCGATCAGTGGACGCTTACCACCAACCCCCACTCTTGGACGTGGTCAGTTTCGGAGTGGCGCGCCCCCCGAACTGGGGTCCGCACTTGCTAGGAGAGGATACTTTCTAAGCTATCTGGGTGGTGGGTATCGTGTGATGACCCGGAGTAGGTGGTGAATGTGGTCTGTTTGGGCCTTTCGGGTTAAAGTGGCCGCTGGTGTTGTGTGTGCTTCTTGGGAGATTTGAGTTCTGTTTCGGAGGCTTTGTGTGACTTCGCAGTCGAGGAGATAGTGTTCAAGTGGGTTGGCTGCTGGCTCCTGACAGTAGGTGCATTCCATGACGTCATTTCCGATCATCTGCCAGGAGCACTTGTACCCTAGTCGTAGTCGATGAAGGCTGACTTGGGTTTGTCTTGGTGTTTTCTTGTCAGCGAAAGGTGGTTCCCCTTTTGCAGCCGCCAGGTACCATTTGGCTGATTGGGAACCAGCGTTGAATGCGTGAAGGAAGCTCTTTTTGATGTGGAGCTTGCTAGTGTTTCTGAGGTGATTCTTGATCTGTTGCACGCTTGCTGGAACTTGAATGTGTACGCTACTAGAACGTGTAGCTGCCTTGGCTGCTTCGTCTGCCGCGTCGTTTCCTCCGATCCCTACATGACTGGGAATCCAGTGTAAAACGACTGGGCGGTTTTGTCTTTGGAATTCCTGTAGCTGTGCGAGGATCGAGGTTATGATGTGGACGTTGTCTCTTGGTTGACTGTGTTGCAGCGCCTGCATGGCCGATTTCGAGTCCGTGTGAATTATGATGGACTTGTGGTGTTGTGTTGCAGCGTGTTGTAGGGCCTTTGAGATTGCTACCAGCTCTGTTTTTAGGGTGGAGCAGTCATTAGAAAGTCTCCATCGGAGGGTCTGACCTTGGGTGTAGAAGGCCGCTCCGGATGTATGATGTTTTGGATCCACCGAGCCGTCTGTGAAGTATGATGCTGCATCAGCCGGTGTCTCGGTGGCTATGGCTTCCAGAGTCATTTTTTTGAGGTCCTCCTTCTGGAGGTTGGCTTTACTATCGCCTAGGTCGGTAATTTTGAATGTGGCTGGTGGAGGGCTCCATGGTGGAGGAACTACATAACCATTGTCTCGTGTTTCTTGGTTGTTCTTGATAGAGTTAAGGAGTTATTAGGTGAGGTGTAGCTTGCTCAGAGTTCCTGTAGGGCGAGGAGCTCTCTGAGGAAACTGGGTGGTGAGGTGCTGGAGAGAGATCTTGCTCGTCCTGCAGGTCTCCCTGGCTGTTGTTGTTGTTGTTGAGATTGTCGGACCGTAGTCCGACACGGGCCTTTGCCTATAGGCGGCCCGTTTGGTGGTTCCGGCTGGAGCTCCAGGAGCAGCCAGACCGGAATGGGATTGGAGGTGGTCCCACCTGCAGATTGGAAGGATACTGCAGGTTGCAAGTGTGAGCGGACCCCCGATCAGTGGACGCTTACCACCAACCCCCACTCTTGGACGTGGTCAGTTTCGGAGTGGCGCGCCCCCCGAACTGGGGTCCGTACTTGCTGGGAGAGGATACTTTCTAAGCTATCTGGGTGGTGGGTATCGTGTGATGACCCGGAGTAGGTGGTGAATGTGGTCTGTTTGGGCCTTTCGGGTTAGAGTGGCCGCTGGTGTTGTGTGTGTTTCTTAGGAGATTTGAGTTTTGTTTCGGAGGCTTTGTGTGACTTCGCAGTCGAGGAGATAGTGTTCAAGTGGGTTGGCTGCTGGCTCCTGACAGTAGGTGCATTCCATGACATCATTTCCGATCATCTGCCAGGAGCACTTGTACCCTAGTCGTAGTCGATGAAGGCTGACTTGGGTTTATCTTGGAGTTTTCTTGTCAGCGAAAGGTGGT
This sequence comes from Homarus americanus, assembly GCF_018991925.1. Taxonomy (NCBI): domain Eukaryota; kingdom Metazoa; phylum Arthropoda; class Malacostraca; order Decapoda; family Nephropidae; genus Homarus; species Homarus americanus. Next base: position 23,913 of record NW_024734391.1, on the reverse strand, counting down.
TCCCGTTTTGTGGCCGCCAGGTACCATTTGGCTGATTGGGAACCAGCGTTGAATGCATGAAGGAAGCTCTTTTTGATGTGGAGCTTGCTAGTGTTTCTAAGGTGATTCTTGATCTGATGCACGCTTGCTGGAACTTGGATGTGTACGCTACTAGAACGTGTAGCTGCCTTGGCTGCTTTGTCTGCCACGTCGTTTCCTCCGATCCCTACATGACTGGGAATCCAGTGTACGACGACTGGGCGGTTTTGGCTTTGGAATTCCTGTAGCCTTGGCCGTATTTATACAATTTACGAGGATCAGGATTTGGGGTGAGCTTAACGAGAGGGCCAGTCACAGAGGAGGAGGCCAGGCACTCTGGTCCTAGCGTTGCTACGTGTGCGTCCGCACTGGGGAGTAGGTCTACCGGCACCGCTGGCTGTACGCTGATTGGCTGGCAGGCGCGCGGGGGCTCAGTCGTCCCTTGTAGGTGATGGAGTCCACTACAATACTCCCCTTCCCCTCCGGGCGCGGCGGGAGGCTGGAGGTTGACAGGGTTGTGTCCCACAAGGGACACATAACGGGCAGGTGTACGTACCACTCGACCACTACGGGTGACGACTCCGTCTAGTGACACAAAACCTGTGGGAGAATTAGGGGGAGAAAGAGGGTTTTGGATTAGAGGAGGTTGTACAGGTTGTTGTACTCCTGTCACAGCAGGGGCAACGTCACTGGCTGGGCAGACATGGGCAGGGGGCATGGCAGCAACAGGGTCCACTACAACAGCAGGGTGCAGGACAGGAGCAGTGGGTACCTGAGGGTGAAAAGGGGGTGCCCCGAAATGTTGTGGGCGGGGTCTGGCTGGGTGAGGAGGATGGTCCATGACAGCAACAGGGTCCACGAGGGCGGCAGGCTCCACGACGGCAGCAGGGTTCACGTCAGGAGGAGGGTCCACGACAGGAGCAGCAGGTACCTGAGGGTGGAAATAGGGTGCCCAGAACTGTCGTGGGCGGGGTCTGGCTGGGTTAGAAGGATAGTCCATGACAGCAACAGGGTCCACGACGGCAGCAGGCTCCACGACGGCAGCAGGGTCCACGTCAGGAGGAGGGTCCACGTCCGGAGGAGGGTCCACGACAGGAGCAGCAGGTACCTGAGGGTGGAAATAGGGTGCCCAGAAATGTCGTGGGCGGGGTATTGCTGCAGGTGGTAACTGCGGGTAGACTGGTGCAGGTGTAGTTCGCGCAGGTGGTAACGGCGCGTAGACTGGTGCAGGTGTAGTTCGTGGGGGTTGTTGCTGGGCTGGGGACCCAACGGGTAAGGTGGCCGGTTTGACTCGGTCTCTGCTGACGGTGTCGTGTCTGCCATTCCGGATAATCGTCAGGAACTTCGCTGAACGGGAAACAACCTGGAAGGGTCCATCGTAGGGACGTTGTAGTGGGTTGCGGTGAGCGTCATGCCTGACGAAAACATACTCGGCTGTGAGTAGTGCAGGAGGGATGTGTTCAGGGCGCCGAGGAGGCTTTCGTGGAGCAGTGGCTCTGAATGCAGAAACTGCTTGACGCAGTTTTTGGAGTAAGTCGTGACGAGCGGCAGGAGTGGGTTGGCGGAGGTCAGGAGGGAGTGAAAACTCTCCGGGTAGGCGAAGGGGCTCGCCTAGTGTGATATCTGCTGGGCTACAGTCCATGTCCTCCTTGTGTGATGCACGGATGCCGAGGAGCACTAAGGGCAACGCATCCGTCCAGCTGTAAGGGTCGTGCTGTGCCTTGAGTGCGTTCTTGAGCTGCCGGTGAAACCGCTCTACCATGCCGTTGGATTGAGGGTGGTACGCGGTATCCGTTGTCTAGAAGTACCGAGGAACTGTAGGAGGTCCTGCCAGAGTTGTGACTCAAACTGGGCTCCTCGGTCAGTGATGACGGTTGCAGGGGGGCCGAAACGGGAAACCCAACCGGACATGAAGGCGCGGACGGCAGACTCTGCTGTAGCATTGGGCATGGGAATAGCTTCAGTCCACCTGGTGAAACAGTCGATGCAGGTGAAGATGTAGGTGCTACCGTAGGATGATGGTTGCGGTCCCACGATGTCGAGGTGTACTACTTGAAAACGTCCTTTGGGAATAGGGAAGGTTTATAAGGGGGCCCGTATGTGACGATGTATTTTGGAGGACTGGCAGGCCAGGCACTGGGCAGCCCATTTCTTAGTATCAGACTTGATGCCGGGCCAGACGACACGTTGCGTGAGGAGGCGCTGGGAGGCCCGCACACCCGGGTGGCTGAGACCATGGATGCGGTCGAAAACAGCGCGGCGGTGGACGTGAGGCACGAACGGTCTAGGCTGCCCACAGGATACGTCACACCACAATTTTATGTTCGTGCCGGGAACAGGGAGTTCTTGGAGTGTGAGGCCTGAGGGGGATGTCTTGCATGCTGCCAGGTCTTCATCGTTCTCTTGTGCCGCGGCTAGCTGCCCATAATCAATGGGTGGAGATGAGGGAAGAATGTTGGATATACAACGAGAGAGGGCGTCGGCGATCTCGTTGTGGCTGCCTTTAATGTGTTGGACGTCGCTGGAGAACTCCGAGATGTAAGCCAAGTGGCGCAGGACACGAGGTGTATGTGACTGGGAAGCTGAAGCAAAGGCGTGGATGAGGGGCTTGTGATCAGTGAAGATGGTGAACTGACGGGCCTCGAGGAAGTGCTGGAAATGTTTGACGGCCAGGTATATGGCCAGGAGTTCTCGATCAAAGGCGCTGTACTTGAGGTGTGGTGGTTGAAGCCATTGTGAGAAGAAAGCAACGGGCGTAAGAACTCCCTTGATCTCCAGCTGTAAGACGGCGCCCACTGCAGTAGAAGAAGCGTCTGTTGTGAGAGTGGTCCGGGCGTTAGGTGCGGGGTGGGCCAGGAGGGTGAGGCGTGTGATGTGCTGTTTGATAGTGGTGAATGCCGTAGTAGCCTCTTGAGTCCACATGAGAGACTTGCGAGACTTCTTTGGGCGTCCCTTGAGAAGGTCGTGTAGGGGGACTAGGACGGTGGCAGCTTTGTCAATGAAGTGGTGGTAGTAGTTGACTAAACCCAGGAATTCTCGGAGTTTCTTTGCCGTTTCAGGTTTGGGGAACTCCCTAATCGCAGTTATCTTCTGTGGTAGGGGTTGTATGCCACTGGGCGAGACTCTGTGACCGAGGAAATCGATGGCAGAGGCTCCAAAGACGCACTTAGCAGGATGAACTTTCATGTTGTTGTTCTGCAGGCGTTGGAGAAGGAGTTGTAGGTGGTGGTGGTGCTCAGCAGGCGTCGAAGATGCGATGAGGATGTCGTCAATGTAGACGGTGACAAAATCGAGGTCGCGAAGCATATGGTCTATGTACCTCTGGAAAGTCTGTGCTGCATTGCGTAGGCCAAAACTCATGAAAGTGTACTTGAAGAGTCCAAACGGAGTGCTGATGGCTGTCTTCTGGGTATCTGCAGGTGCTACTGGGATCTGGTGGAAGGCACGCTCCAAGTCGATCTTCGAGAAGATAGTCTTGCCATGAAGTTTGTGGTGGAAGTCCTGGACATGCGGAATAGGGTACCTGTCAGGTTTGGTGACGAGATTCAGGGCTCTGTAGTCGCCACACACCCTCCACTCGCCGGGTGTTTGCTTAGGAACCATGTGAAGAGGCGATGCCCAGGGACTCTTTGAAGGACGAATGATGCCGTCTTGCAGTAGTTTATTGAATTCTGCTTTGGCTGTGTTCAAGAGCTCAGGGCGAAGGCGGCGAGGGCGTGAAAAAACTGGTGGTCCTTTGGTTTCGATGTGGTGGAAAATTCCCGACGTAGGTGGTGGGGTTAGAGAGACTCGGGGTGAGAAAAGATCCTTGAATTCGTCGAGCAGCGAGGAGAACTCGTTGGAAGGCGCGAGACAGGTGATTGTGTCGGTGTGTTTGGCACGAGAACCCTGGATCTTGCGTGCTGTAGGCTCATGGATGAGGCATAGATGGCTTGGGTCGACGCCAAGCTTGTGGAAGGTGAGGAAGTCGAAGCCAAGAATGGGTTGAGACACGTCTGCAATCACGAATAACCAACGCATAGTCTTGGGCATACCGAGGTCTAAGGCGAGGGTGCGTACACCGTACGAGGCGATGGGGGCACCGTTGGCAGCGAACAGATCATAAGAGGGTTGCTTTGACGTGTCTTGTAGTGAGGGAGGGATAATGCTGATCGATGAACCTGTGTCGACGAGGAATTTCGTGCCGGAGGTGTGGTCGGTGATGTGCAGTAGTGCGACGCCTAACGGAACGGGGGCTGAGGCGTCTACCAATCCCCGTTGTTGCCGTTTCCCGGGTAGGTGCAGTGGGCCTCACAGTGTTGAGCATTGGCGCCGAAACATCTGTGATACCAGCATAGGGTAGATCCGTTGTACTGGGGGCTGGCGGCGGATTCCGGGACAGGAAATGCGCGTCGGGGATTGTAGGGCGCAGTGCGTGAGCCAGGAGCAGGCCCAGCAGTAGGCGTGGGATTGTAGGGCGCAGTGCGTGAGCCAGGAACAGGCCCAGCAGCAGGCCTGGAGAAGCAGAACTGTTCAATAAAGTCCATCCTGCGGTTCAAAGTCTGCAACAGGTCCTTTATGTCTTGTGAGGTATTGCTCGGCTGAGGGTTGATGACCCCGTTTACAAGTTCGGGGGTAAGTAACTAAGTACTGCTGTGGTCGTTGGGTTGTTCGCAGTGGCGAGACCTGCAGCAGCACAATCGCTGAATATCCTGTCTGCCGAGAGTGAGTAGAGTTCTGGTGTCGCAGAGTAATCTACTGCAGACAGGATGACGCGCACCATTGTGGGGAGCTTTTGTGCATGAAGTTGGCGCAGGATAGAGTCGGGGAGTCTGTCTGTGTGACGGGAGTTCAGCCTACACATCTCCTCCCAGAGACGTCCCTGGGTTGAGTTCCGAGGGAGATAGAGGATAGGTCTTGTAGGAGATTGGGGCTGGTCTGTTGATAACGCATCCTCAAGGCATCCAGCAGGTTAGCGAATTTGTTGATGACTGGAGGGTTGGCAATGGTCCGTGAGACCTGCGTGGCGACTTCCATGGGCAAGGCACAGAGCAGGGCGCCGTACTTTTGCTCGTCAGTCGCTTGTGAGCCGACGAGGGCTGCTCCCATATGAACTAACCAGTCCTCGACGTTGTGGTTGAAGGGTGGTAGAGAGATCCGTCCGTCCATTCTTGTGGGAGTGCGTCAAATCTGTAAGGGACGGATGAGGGATGGGAGCTTGTTCCGACCCCCTTCCGTGTTCACAATCTCCTGGGACGGAGGTGAACAGTTGCGGGGGGGGGGGGACTTCGGGACGAATACACTTTTTAGGGTGCAGGTCCTTAGGCCAGAACTAAAAAAACAAAAGAAAAATAGGAGAATAGGCAAAAGAGCTCAAACCACGTTTGGAATATCGCACACTAGTTGCTCTCCAGCTGTGATGTGGGTCACTCACATCGCCAGTGGGGAGAACAGACTAATGCGTTATAAACCTTACGGTCGTGAGATGTGGAGTAGCAGGTAGGGCGGTTGGCCCGGGCTGGCAGCAGGCAGCGATCCTCACAGCTCCGGTATTAAGCAGCAGCACCAGAGGGAATGTGGTGTTCACAGCTCCGAGGGTCACCAATTGTAGCGTACTGTATTGTGGCCAGTAGTCAATTATCTTTAGATGTCTATTATCTCTTTGTATGGCTACACAACGTACGTACATGTAGATATCTCACACTCAGGAATGAGGTAGAATAGAAACTCACGATGCGTTTTCTGTATATATATTGTACAGAGTAGTGCTAAGGAGTTACTAGGTGAGGTGTAGCTTGCTCAGAGTTCCTGTAGGGCGAGGAGCTCTCTGAGGAAGCTGGGTGGTGAGGTACTGGAGAGAGATCTTGCTGGTCCTGCAGGTCAGAGTAGAATGCTCTCCATGATGATGATGATGATGATGATAATGGAGATAAAATGGCAATGGCTTGCCATGGGAAGGGAGAGAAGAGGTAAGGTAGAAGGAAAGTTATGAAACGGGAAGTAAAGTACTAGAGAATAAGAGCAGGTAGGCTATCCACCTAGCAGAGACGATTTGATTGGCTGTGGTGAAGGCCGCACTAAAAGGTCGCCCGAGCTCGAGGGAACAGAGGGGGAGGAGGCTAAGCTAGCTAGCAAGGGGTTGTTAGTTATTGTTAGTTGGAGAGGTCTACTAAGTCCTTGTGTAACTAGTAGAAAACTCTCATCCTTTATCTTATTGGCGTCAAGAAGTTTTTTTTATGCTGTGGTGTATAATTGTGTAAGTTGGAGAGGTCTGCTAGGTCCTTGTGTAACTAGTAGAATACTCTCATCTTTTTATTACTGTTTAGTGTACAATAGTTCTGGCTCTTGATGGTTATGGAGAAGGCTTTTTGGCCACCAGTTGTGTGATCTTGTGGTGTCCTCTGTTTTTAGTCGATTATATATTTCGTCTTCCATGACTTCTTGTTTGTACCATACTGCCTGTGCTTGGCTGTATGTTCTTATGTTCAGTGGTAAAATGTTGTAATTTTCGTGAAGCTCTTTAATTTTGGTTGTGTATCATTCATAAACAGAGCTGCCAACTGCCAAGACAGTTAACATAAAATATATATAAATATAAATTAAATATAATCTAAGGATAGTTTAAGGGGACACAATATGAAGTTATACCAACCCCTCGACCACCTTTTACCACAGCGGTAAAAAAAAATAATAATAATACCAAACAGCCTACCGGTACCTAACACTCGCTGTACACCACTTACCGTCACCAAAGTCACGTTGGGTAAACTTATTTAACACAGAGTTTATAATAAAATGGTGAAAATCCAATATAATTTAACGAAAACTGCACCACACACCATTTCCTTCATTTTGACACACAGGCATGTCGATCAGTTATCTTGGTAATAACACTAACTTACATTACCTATAAACACCATCAAGCCAAACTCGACATGTCCAACAAAACATTACCCAGTAATGGTTTACACAGCACATATCAGTGTCATGATAGTAGAATGCCTCCGGGAACCGTTACACCTGTCCCAACGCCGAGAAAAAGTACGCTGCCTGCGGCGGCCCACACTCCTCTGCCGACCAGATCTGCCCCAAATGTAAGGAGGAATGCAGGATAGACAAGAAACTGAGTTACAAGGAGGCCCTCCTTGCAGTACACGCCCAAGACAAGATAAAACAAGAAACCAAGAAACAAGAAAAGAAAAATCAAGAAAAGAAGACCCAAGAAAAGTCACGTTACCTACCAAGAGACAAGAAGACCACGAGACACCAGGTGCAGGATAACCTCCTCCGATTTTCTCCACATCTACGAGCAACCAGGGCACGAAGAAGAGCAGGACCTGGACACTAGCGAATGGACTGTCCAAGAGAGCAAAAAGAGGAGGAAAAGATCGTCAACTTCAAGCTAACAAGGCCCCCATAACAAGCAAACAACACCAAGAAAACACCACACCCAATCAAGCCGAACAAGAACCGAGAAACCATTGCCCAACATGACACGCACCTGACGTTCACCTGACTCATGATCCTGCCCCCTTCCCCTTCCGCGACCAGGCAAGTTGATGCAGCCTCAAATCTACAACCCCACACCACGCAAGCTGTGTTAAGCCACGGCATCTGTCCTCTCCCACTAAAATTCCCTTCCATCCTCTCTCTAAACTTCCACTGAACCTTCTTCCCCCCTGTCGCTAGCCTTTAAGTCAAGTCATAGTAGAATAGATACTACCATACTTTACGCCGGAACTACAATCCGACATTTGCATCATCTATTGTACGGTAAACTGATCGGCACGCCAGTGGCGCCACCATCATGCGGCCAGTTGTGTGGTGTAGTGTTCACTTATTTATACCATGAGTTTCAGTAGGAAATATTTGAAGATGTGGGGGGGTGGGGGGGTGGGCGTTCGCCCGGTACGCCCTCCCCATAATCCGGGCCTGAGTCTTGTACACAAATGCGGTACGATAACTGTATCGGCAACACTGGCAACTTTAGCCAGCATCGTTGCAGCAGCCAACACTGTCCGGCCAGCTGCAGTGTTGCCGATGTATATCATTTTCGTCTGCTCTGGCAGTTGCGAGACTGATAGAGCAATGGGAACCTTTGAAACTATATTTTACTAGCATAAGTATGGAGGAGAAATTTTAGACAAGTTCATCTATTCTAGAAAGCTTAAATGAGCCATCCATACGCCTATACTTCCATTTTCTCAACTATAGTTTGCCAAAGTTTAATAACTTAAACCTTCTTTTCCAACGTCAAGAACCTCCAATATAATTATTGCATAAAAGATGCAGCGATCTTTACCGTGATGCATTGTGGAGTTACATGAAGAGAGATGAAGTGAACAGGATCTCAAGTATAGCAAATATAGATCCTCAAGACAACACAAAATTCCTCCCCCTTAATCAGATATATCTTGGGATAGAAGTTCATGGTCTCCTCCAGTCTGAAGAGTATAGGGACAGGAAAGACATGATAGAAGATGTGATGAATAGGTGCAGGTAATTTATAATCATATCTTTCAAAGAAATGAAAGAAAGGGAAAAGTAACAGAGACTAACGGCTAACGAGCCGATCAGTGGTGAAGAGGATAAAAGCAAAAAAAAAAAAAACAGATTTCCACCCGGTAACGAGCCTATACAGATGTGTTCTGTATTTTCAGTAGAAATTTTTTTAAATGAGCAGTTGAGGGTGACAATGCCTTCAATGTTACATTTTAATGAGCGCTTTCCCAAGAATATCGCCCACGAACAAACAGCAGTTGGATAATGAGTGGAGAGCCATTGACAACATAAAATTTGCAGACTATATGAAAAATCAAAGAAATGCAGAGCTATTCTACAAGGAAATGTCAAGTATGAAAGATGATTTTGGTGAACCATATTTCCGCTAGCTCCCATACTTTGTTCTGAAGATATTGTCGTTGCCTACATTAAATGTTGATGTAGAAAGAATCTTTTCCAAGGTGAATCTGAACAAAACTAAGCAAACAAATATTCTTTCTAAGCAGACTTTAACATCTCTAATTATTTCATCTGAAATGGTTCACAAATGTGGAGGATGTGTTTCATACGAGCCAAGTGAAAATTTGATTCGGTTTGTAAGAAATCATAATGATTAATTGTAAATACCATGTATATGTATTGTTTATTACATTTGTATTTCATTACAACATGGGGAAATATATGCACATTTTGTCACAAATTTCTTTTTTTCCAAAACCTTATTACGACTTCATTTTTATTCCATACCAGAATAAAACGTATTTCAATATCAATAAATATCGTCTTTGAATATTTTCTATTTATTTCCTGTTCAATTCAGTTACTCAATAATTTTACACGTTTTCTCTTTTGTGACGTATGGCAACTGGCCGATGTGAACCAAGCGGCAACACTGGCCAGCAGCCAATTGGTTGTCAGTTGGCGTTTGCTTCTGTTGGTGGGTGCATCACAAAAGTAAGGGAAGTTATGTCTAAAGCACGGCTCCTTCAACATTCTAGCACCATTCTTTGTGCGACCGGGGGATTTGCTTGCATCTTTGTGGTTGGTAAGTGAAACCTGTTAAGTTGCACCAGTCTTACTGTGACTGGTGAAATTTTGCTGTTATCAATAGTTGTTATTACATATAGTATGTATTTACTTATATAATCCTCTTTACCACTGATCAATTTGTTAGTCGCTTGGACGGTCGTCAGTCTCGTCTCTGTAACACTGTTGGCAAGTACTGGCATATATTGGCTCCAGAATGTACTGTATATGTATCTGCGCCAGTATTGGCCAAGTCAATTCCTGATCGAGTTCATAATCGATGTCGTCGTATCACAATGCTCTCGCGGAGATTATTCTAAGAGTTCACAACTCTCACATCATGAAACTTGAACCTGACAATTTCCTGATTTTGTAGCTTCAACCTAAGGCTGTGGCCTCGAGTGTGGTGGGCATCTGCCAGTTCAAGAAACACTCACTCGACTTAGGTTCACTGAGGCAGTTTTTTTTTAACATGTACTGTGTACTAGTGGGTCATCTGTTCCATTAACCAATGAATTTCGCCCACTAGTTGGGTTAATATTCGTTTAATGGCTGCGGCAAGATTTTCGTATTTGGTCATTCTAGGATTATTTAAAAAAAATAGGAATATAGTATTTCTTTCCTTGTGTCTAGTTAGGTTTTGAGAAAAGTTTTTTTTTATTTAGGTGTGTTTTATTCAAATCTGACCTTCATTTCTTGTACAAATGAGTGTGAATTAAAACAAACTAAACAAACAGAAAATGTTAATTAAAAAAAAATCGATCATTTGCCAAGAAAATGAAGGTCAGATTTGAGTAAAACGCCTGAATACTACAAAAAACATATTCGCATAACAAAAATGAGCCACAGCTATTAAACGGAAAATTACCCCTCTTTTTATACTTATAATGAAGTGAAAATTTATCACTCCTAAGTTTTATTTCGTTGTTTGTTGTGAACAATCTATGCACTGTACAAGTATTTTAGTCGGTTTTCTTAAATTATTTACTAATGTTCCTAAGCTGTTTATTTTTCACATTATTGATAATAATGTTGATATAAAAATTGGCAAACCGTTACTAAGAGAGCCTAAAAGACTGTGATTGTGCACATGATCCACCATTCATAGGGAGATACAGTGTACATAGTGATGGCACATGGAGATACAGTGTACATAGTGATGGCACATGGAGATACAGTGTACATAGTGATGGCACATGGAGATGCAGTGTACATAGTGATAATATTTGGACCCATATTCTGGGACGGGGTGGTAATATCGACAATATATACCTAGATTTTGCCAAGGCTTTCGACAGTGTACCCCGCCAAAGGCTGAAAATCAAACTAGAAGGGTACGGAATTCGGGGAAATGTCTTAGCGTGGATAGAAGACTTTCTACATGACCGCAAGCAGTGTGTGGTGATTAATGGCACGAAATCATCATCTGTACCTGTCACAAGCGGGGTACCACAGGGCAGTGTATTGGGCCTTTTGTTGGTTGTTGTTTCATAAATGACATGCCTGACGTTGTACACTCCTCCATACAAATGTTTGCCGATGACGCCAAGTAATTTCGAGAAATCGAGAACCAAGCGGACTGTGAAGAGCTGCAGAAGGATCTCTGTGAGCTCCAAGAATGGTCATATAAATGGCTGCTGAGATTCAATGTCACAAAGTGTAAGAGAATGCACCTGGGGCGTACCAACGGTAAGGAGGCGTATCACATGTCCCATCTGGATGAAGAAACTGCACTAGTTGAGACAATATGAGAAGGACCTAGGTGTGTTTGTTGACAATGAGCTGAAGTTTTCGGGCCATTGCGAGAAGAAGGTAAATCAGGCAAATAAATTATTGGGTCTTATAAAAGGTCGTTCAGATATCTAGACGGTCCGTCCCTCGTAACGATCTTCAGGAGCGAAGTGCTTCCCCATCTGGAGTACTGTCTCCCCGTCTGGTCCCCGAGATATGCTAGGGACTGTCAGTTGGTTGAAAATGTTCAAAGGAGGGCCACCAGACTGGTGCCTGCACTTCGGCACTTCAACTACCCTGAGAGATTGGAGCGCCTGAACTTGCCTAGCTTATACTACAGACGGGCAAGGGGCGATCTAATTGAAGTGTATTAGCATCTCAGGAGGCACAACTCAGTCGAGTGTCCTTACTTGGAGCTGGCAGACGCTCACCCCACAAGGGGTCACAGCTCAATTGAAGAGGTCGCAAGTCCAGAAAACTGTTATGGTAAACTTTTTTCGGAGTGAGAGTTGTGAACTCTTGGAACATTCTACCAGAAAGTGTTGTGACGGCACCGAGTGTGAGCTCTTTCAAGACCAGACTTGACCAACACTGGAGCCGGTTCAAGTACATTCAGGAGCCGGTGCATGCCCAGTACGAGCCAACAGTGCGTAACAGAGACGTGACCAACGAGCCAATCAGTGGTGAAGAGGATAAAAGCAAAAGCATAACAATATAGGCTACAAGGCTATTTCCTGACCCAATATTATATTACGTTGTTCAGACTTCCTCTGTTGCTATTGAGTCAACATTTGTCATTACTTTAAATAAGGTTTTTATACACAAATTTCACATAGAAATACAAGAATAATACGTACAGTACCTGTTAACATAAATGAACATGGCCCATTAGTTAAAACGTTTTAATACCAAAGTGAAAAAAAGTAATCATTATCATTTTAAGTCTCAACGTAATTATCATAAATCTTTACAACTATAGATTAATCTTTCAAAATGATCACCTTCAGGTTTTCACAAAGTTAATATTTGAGGGAGGTGAGCGGATTACTCCTCCCTCCTCCCCATCATTGCACACCAACTTAAGGATTTATCAACATTTTTTATTGCCCTTTTCAATGTACCTAAAAAAAATCAATGCTATTCATGTAGTAAGAATATACTACTAACAAAATGTATGATTTAACGATCAATGTGAACAGATGTGCTGATTCATGCTGGGTGGCTGATAGCGAGGGATGGGTGGTGGCGGTGGCCGATAATGAGGGATGAGTGGTGGAGGATGGCCGATAATGAGGGATGAGTGGTTGAGGGTGGCCAATAATGAGGGATGGGTGGTTGAGGGTGGCCGATAATGAGAGAAGAGTGGTGGATGGTGACCGATAATGAGGGATGGGTGGTGGAGGGTGGCAATAATGAGGGATGAGTGGTGGAGGAAATGATAATGAATGAGTGGTGGAGGTGGCTGATAATGTGGGATGAGTGGTGGAGGAAGTGATAAGAGAATGGGTTGTGAGGGAGGGCTGATAATGAGGTTGGGTGGTGATGAGCGATAATGTGGATGAGTGGTGGAGGCAATATTGAGAGGTGGTGGCATGACATGAGGATGGGTGGTTTATGTGGGCTGAATACTGTGGAGGTGGCTGGATATGAGGGATGAGTAGAGGAATGATAATGAGTATGGTGGTTGTAGGGAAGGGATAATGAGTGGTGATGGGCGGGATAATGAGGGGATGAGTGGTGGGAGGTGGGCGATAATGAGGGATGAGGTGGGAGGTGGTGATAATGAGGATGAGGTGGTGGTGGGCTGATAATGAGGGATGAGTGGAGGTAATATAAAGAGGAAGGAGAAGATAATGGTAGAAATGATAATGAGGGGATGAGTGGTGGAAAATATGAATGAGATGAGTGGTGAGGTAATGACAATGTGAATGAGTGGAGGTAGCGGATAATGTGATGAGTGGTGAGGGTGGGCCGATAGAGGATGAGGGATGAGGTGGCTGATAATGAGGGGATGGTGGCATGATAATGAGGATGGTGGTGGTTTATGGCGAGATGAGTGTTGAGGTATGACATGAGGGATGGTGGTTTATGGTGATAATGGTGAGGCATGAATAATGAGGGATGAGTGGAGGTGATAGTGAGGTAGGATGAGAATGGTGGGAGGTGGCTGGACAATGGGATGAGGTGGGAGGTAAGGAGGTATGGGTGGTGGCTGGATGAGTGGTGAGGTGTAGAGTATGAGGGATGGGGAGGTAAGGAAATGAGGGGATGAGTGGTGAGGTAATGGGATGAGTGGTAAATATAAAGAGGGATGAGGGTGGAGGGCTGATAATGTGGGATGAGGGTGAGGTGGCTGACAATGAGGGATGAGTGTGGGATGCATGATAATGTGGGATGAGGGTGAAAGGATAATGAGGGGATGAGTGGTGGATGGTGGGTGATAATGTGGGATGAGTGGTGGAGACATGATAATGAGGGATGAGTGGTGGTTAAGTGACAATGTGGGATGAGGGAGGTGGCTGATAATGAGGATGAGTGGTGGAGGTGGCTGATAATGTGGGGATATGGTGAGGAAGCTGATAATGAGGATGAGTGGGTGTAGGGTGGGATAATGTGGGGATGAGTGGTGAGGTGGGGCTGATAATGTGGGGATGAGTGGTGAGGTGGCCGATAATGAGGTAGTGGGTGGTTATGGCTGATAATGAGTGGTGGGAGGGTCAGATAATGAGGGATGGGTGGGAGGGTATGATAATGAGGGATGAGTGTGAGGGAATGATAATGTGGGATGAGTGGTGGATGGTAATGATAATGAGGTATGGGTTTGAGGGCTGATAATGAGTGGTGGAGGTGGCTGATAATGAGGATGAGTGGTGGAGGGTTGCTGAAATGAGGTTTATGGCTGATAATGAGGTATGGGGGTTTTGTGGCCGATAATGAGTGGTGGAGGTGGCTGATAATGAGGAATAGAAATAAGGGATGAGTGGTGGGAGGTGGGCTGAGAAGGAGAAGGGTAAAATGACAGGAGAAAAGGGTATGAAAATGATAATGAGTGGATTGAAGAGGGGATGGAAGGTCGATAATGAGGGATGGATGGTGGATATGATACAGTTGGTGGACTATAATGAGGGATGATAGAATGGCAATAATAGAGATGATGGGCAGATATGAGGGAAGGGTGGTGGCACCCATTCATCTCTGAAAGTTGTTTATTTTGTTGAAAGCTAAACAAATGACCGAGATGAAAAATACTGAGTCATCTGTTGTGTGAATACGATACAAAGTATCCATTTAGGGTATCAGCTGTCTGTCTGTTATCTCCAAGGGCCACTAGCTTGGTTCTTAAAGAGGCCGACAGTATCCTTGGATTTCATTTACTCTCAAAGCATTAAAGAACTGAGATTTTTCAAATTAACTATGTCACTTATAAAGAAGGCATATATATTCATTTCCTGATTGGCCACATTTAGCGCCTGTGCTGCATGATGCCACGTGCTCTCATTTCCTTATTTTCAAATCGAGTATTTTCTTTTGCAGGCTTTCCCAGACCTGGTCACATTCCTCTGTCTGCCGGGGCATACATTCTTTTGATGTTACAGCAACTCAAGATTACAAGTTTTGCATTGACCAGTCATGTCCGCCTCCTCTCAACGCAGTTATTTTTTGATGTTTGCTCATTGAAGGCAAGTCCCATGGTTGAAGTCACAGTATTCTCCCCAACCATTTTTCAATATACTCAAGTTGTTCTTGGTCAAGACTAACTAGAATGTTGTCACTTCACACATGTAACGGACATATCAGACGCATCAACAATCAATAGGATACTGCACATAATTTTTCCAGGACAACCAGAACTACCTTATTTACATATGGTAGATTCAGAGAAATGCCTGAACCAAACTATTAGTATTGTTATCTTATACAAAACTTTGAAAATAAGCAAGTGCTATTTTGTTTAATGTACAATATTGATACTGCAACAAGATGCCTCACTCTTGGAACACTATGTACTTCTATATATTGAACAAAATTCTGATTGCAACTACTGCCCTGAGGCCCCAACTCCTGTATGTTTGATGCAAACAAACGAACCTGATTGAAGCCACCTATTGATTACCAAACCCACTGTTCGGCTGAGGAAGATCATGCAATTTCAGAGATAATTCTCAACCCAATAATTCACATTCAAAGCATCACCAGATGCTCGGTTTTCTGGATTAGCAGACTCACTGCCATCAAGGCATCAATGGTTTATAGATTTCATAGATATCTTGAGGACAACGATCCAATACTGGCAACATATTTTGATACAAGGATACCCTGTACCGAATTGAAGGTGATGAAATGTAAAACATGAAGTAAACCTACAGAGAGCGATGGTCACCTGTCTGAGAAGAGGAAGTAGCTGTACAAGAATAGTAATGTGTGAGATGCCCAGTGCACATCAGTGAAATTGAAGTGCAGAACCCAAAGAGGGCGAAAGTGATCGTTCAGTCTATAGGACCAAAAATAAAATTCCAAGGAGTTTTTCTAAGTGTATATAACATTGTGTAACAACTTCAACTGTCAGAGCTGAAATGGACAGATACATACTAGACATTACAGTTGCAAGCGAGCACGTGATGGAAATCCTTTAGATTGGTGGAAACCATTAAGAACATAGTTCCAACATGAAGTCAGTGGAAAGTGAAAAATTATTTAGCAATGGTGGTAATGTATACACTCCACATGCTGACACTGGTGAAGCACTCTGTGATTTAAACTACAATTTGAGAATTTTCAACTTTGTTTACTGAATACAACTATGTAACTCAAGTTCTGTACATTAATTGTTTGTTTAAAACATCTAATTCCATTTTAAGCTTTTGTGTTGAAAGGTCCTAAAAAATGTACCTGTGTATTTTATTATAAGCTTTTCTAGTTCTACCATATTGCAATCTTCAATAATTAGCTGAACTGAATTCTTCTTATAAGCTTTTCTAGTTCAGATACTGCTAGTCTACTATATTGCTTTCAATAATTTGCTAAAATGGAATATTACATGAAAATATAAGTAAGTTTTTTCAAATTTGGTCCGGTGCATCCTTATGTAAGTTAGTAACGAGTAATGTTACTACTGTCTTTGTTTTAACTGTTTTTGTTTCATGGTTCTGTAAATGTGATTTTATTAACTTAAACCTGCTTATGTCTTGAGATTTAAATAAATTTCAAATCTCAGAGCTACAAGTTTGGCTAATTTGGCTTGAACTATTGTTACAGTATTTTAATGCACTTGTGAGGGTGTTATTGAGTGCTGACTTACTTCACACACGAGATAGGATAATGAGACTTAAAAGAAGTGTAATAAAATAAAAAGCCGGAGATAAGGTGTGGTACCGTATGGATAAACAAAAACCAAAGAAATTAAACATTAACTTACTGTAAAACAATTACAACCTACATGTATTTAAAATAAATTTGTATGTACACAAGTAATTTTTACCTGACAATGAGACCTAAACTACTGCTTGGTCCGTTCGTTAGTTGGAGCTGTTCTATTTGCACAAGGAGGAATCTTGTTCACAGACAGACGTATTGTAGCCGCTCTTCTCACTCTTGAACATCATGCCGAAATGATTAACAATTGTTGGAATGACACTGTGTATATCGTCGACACAACACGACAAGAGACAACTCCCAGCCGGGCCACAACACTTGCTCCAGCACACCCATTAACTGCAAAACCATTCAATCCTACTTAATACCTAGCCACAACCGCCATGCCCTCTTGATTCGATATAATACTATGTCTACAACTTAAATACCACACTGGAGACATACCCTTTAGTAACGTTGCCAGACAAAATACAGGGAACACTTTCCTTCCATACGCGATTATCGAGGCCGACCCATGCTGTCTGAACTGCAGCTCAGCTGCTGTGTGACTTGTGCGGCGTGCCACCAACCCCACCCCTCAGTCCTCACACCTCTAAACTAAACTCAGCGAACATCTCGAACCTAACCCGAAACACTAACTAAACCCAAATGAACTACCACCAAACCAACGAAGCCTCAGTTGCTACTCGTCATGACAGCACAGGATAAACTGAATATTGATAGTTATACATATTTAGTTATATCAGAAGCAGAAATTCATACTTAAGTCATAAATACTGTAAAAGTTTTGGATCTAGTTTGTTCATCAATAAATTAGTAAGAATTTCGCCATCTGTGTATTATTTACTTTTTTTACTTTTTATACTTTGCCTTTGATCGGCTTGTCAGCCGCTTGGGCGATCGGTCACTTACTTACTTTTTATCCTCTTCAACACTGATCGGCTCGTTAGCCGCTTGCGATCGGTCACGTCTCTGTTACGCACTGTTGGCAAGTACTGGGCATGCACCGGCTCCTGAATGTACCTGAACCTGCTCCAGTGTTGGTCAAGTCTTGTCTTGAAAGAGCTCACACTCGGTGCCGTCACAACACTTGTAGATTATTCCAAGAGTTTACAACCTCACCCCGAAAAAGTTTGCCCTCACGGTTTTCTGGACTTGCGGTTTTTCAATCTTGAGCTGTGGCTCTTGAAGATCGTTGCGCGGGACGGAACCTCTAGATATCTGAACCGACCTTCTTATAAGACCCAATGATTTATTTGCCTGATTTACCTTCTCGCAATGGCCCGAGAACTTCAGCTCATTGTCAACATACACACCTAGGTCCTTCTCACTTTCACTCTCAAATAGTGCAGTTTCTTCATCCCGTTGGGACATATGATACGCCTCCTTGCCGTTGGTACGCCCCAGGTGCATCCTCTTACACTTCGTGACATTGAATCTCTGCAGCCATTTCTTCGACCATTCTTGGAGCCCACAGAGATCCGTCTGCAGCTCTTCACAGTCCGCTTGGTTCTTCATTTCCCGAAATAACACGGCGTCATCGGCAAACATTTGTATGGAGGAGTGTACGCCAGGCATGTCATTTATGAAACAAACAAACAACAGCGGTTCCAATACACTGCCCTGTGGTACCCCGCTTGTGATAGGTGCGGATGTTGATTTCGTGCCATTAATCACCACACACTGCTTGCAGTCCTGTAGAAAGCTTCTATCCATGCTAGACATTTCAAATTCAGTACCTTCCAGTTTGATTTTCAGTCTTTCGTGGGGTACACTGTCGAAAGCCTTGGCAAAATCTAGGTAAATAATGTCGATATTACCACCCCGTTCAGAATATGGCTCCAAACATCCAGTACCTTGAGCAATTGTGTTAAGCAGAGCGCCCCGGCATAAAACCGCGTTGGCAATTCTTACAAGGTTGTTTCGTAGTAGATGTTCCATTGCGGCATCTCTGATAATACTTTCGAGTACTTTGCGTATTATGCTGGTCAGGCTCACCGGTCTATAGTTGTTCGTGGAGGACGATCGTCCTTCTTGAAGATAGACTCGCATAAGCCACTTTTCATTCACTGGGGACCTTTTGTTCATCCAGGCATTTACAAAACGGGATTCAGGGTCTGCAAGCTCGTTGCACAACTCTCTTGGCACTCTAGGATGCACCATGTCAGGCGGACTCTTATGGACCTTAGCCTGACAGTTTATTTCTAATACCCTCTTCTGTGAACACAATGTGGGTCAGTGCTGTGTCGAACCGTCTGTCCTCAAACGCAGGAAGTAATCTCATCCTCTCGTGTGAACACCGAGGAAAATAAGCTGTTCAATGCTCAGCTTTATCCTGGTCAGAATCTGCATAACTACCATCTTCAAGCCTCAGGTCTGATAAGCCTACTCTCGCTTTTTAATTTCGACTCTGCATAGCCGTAAAACGCCTTTGGGTTCGACTTGACCTCGCTTGCAACCAGCCTCTGGAACTCATTTTCAGCCCTTCTACACTCTATCTTTGCTTGGTTTCGGCTCTCATACACCCTCCTGTCCTGCTCATCGTTTGACCCAACCCACGTCTTGAATTTCTGGATTTTCTTCTTAACTATGTCAACCGCCCCATGGTTCATGTGTAGAGATCCCTCGTATTCTTAGAGGCACGGGGTTTGGTCTGGTATATATTTATCGATCAAATAGGCCACTTTACTAGTTATGATATTCAGCGTAGTGTCTACGTTCTTGTGCCTTAATGAGTCAGGCCAGTTGATACCCCTCATCTCTTCCCTCATCCCGTTGTAATTTCCCTTGTAATATTTGCACCTTGGCCTGGCCTTATCCTGAACTAGGTAACAGTTAAATCTGAATGACAACACTAGATGGTCTCTGGTGCCAACTGGGGCAAGGTGTTCCACTTTGGCCACCATACCCTCCTCGTTTGTTATGATGAGGTCTAGTGGCTTGGGTGTTTGCTCCCCTATGTAATGTGTCGGGTCTCTAACATGTTGGAACAGATAATTATCTCTGAGTTTCTACAAAAAGAGTAGCAGGGTTATTCAAGTCATTTAGGGTGAACTCGTTTCTCCAGTCGATGTCGCCATAGTTAAAGTCCCCCATGATAAGCAGGTGGCTAGGGTTGAGCATCGCTGCGTTGTCTATTAAAGCTCTAAAGTTTCTTTGATTTAGTGGGCCACAGACTGGTGCCTGCACTGTCACCTCAGCTACCCTGAGAGATTGGAGCACCTGAACTTGCCTAGCTTATACTACAGACGGGCAAGGGGTGACCTAATTAGGTGTATAAGCATCTCAAGGGCACCACTCAGTCGAGTGTCCTTACTTGAGCTGGCGGACGCCTGCCTCACAAGGTGTCACAGCTCAAGATTGAAGAAGCCACAGGCCCAGAAAACTGTGAGGGCAACTTTTCGGAGGAGAGTTGTGAACTCTTGGAACAATCTACCAGAAAGTGTTGTGACGGCACCGAGGAGAGCTCTTTCAAGACCAGACTTGACTAACACTGGAGCAGGTTCAGGTACATTGAGGAACCGATGCATGCCCAGCACTTGCCAACAGTGCGTAACAGAGACGTGACCGATCATCCAAGCGGCTAACGAGGCGATCATTTGGTGAAGAGGATAAAGTAAAAGTAAGTAAAAATATTCATGTTCACAGCATAGAAAACTGTACTTTGCAAGACACAGTCAGTTCCTTCAAAACAGTAAGACTCAAAGAGAAATTTTATAAGAAAAAGTTTTTCTTAAGTTGAAGAAAATAAGTCTTTATATTGTTCAAGTTTGGCAGCTCTACCAGCCACGTAATATTCATGCCACATGATCATCACCTGCAAAACAAAAGCTTTTTAATCTAGTTTTCTAAACTTTTTTATAGCACTGTTTGACGGTAGAGTAAAGAATATAGCTATCCAGTACTTGATAACTGAAGAAAAAAAAATAGTGATAGAAAACACCACAATGCAAAGGTGTAACAATCCAGCAGACAGCAACCATCTACCTATCTGTGTGTGCGTTTCATTTTAAGATGTTTGGAGACCATAGGACCGAACCTACGGCAGACTTAGTATTGCGAGGGCAGACCAGAGGGTAGGAATGTACTAGCTACAGCTATACTCATTAATCACACTAGCCTTTAAAATTCATTCTGAGCCAGGCTGGATTTACTTTTTATCAATAAACTTCAGTAAACATTAAGCAACAGCCATAGCCATATAAAAAAACATTAAATTAAAAATCAAATTTGCCCGTTAAAACCCGGGTTTAAAATCATAAAAACCCGGGTGGGGTTTTTTTTTTTTTAATTTTTTTACAACCCTGGCTCCTAACATGCAGTAGTACACCACCAACTCTCTTCCCCATTAGTCTCACGTCAATCATAGGCAAGTTGCTAGAGTCAATTATTGCTACAAAATCAGAAGCCACCTTGAAACATTCAACTTAATTCATTCTTCTCAGCACGGGTTCACCCAGGGACGTTCTTGTCTCACAAATTTGCTTAGCTTTTTCAGAAGTATTTGAAGCGGTAGATAATGATAAGTCATATGATATAATTTATTTAGATTTCAGTAAAGCATTCGATAGAGTCCTCATGAGATTGATAAGGAAGGTAGCACATGGAATAGGTGGATCAGTATTAAAATGGATTAGGTCATGGTTAACTGGTAGGAAACAAAGAGTCAGCATAAATGGATTAAAGTCAGACTGGGGGCGGTCAAAAGCGAGTTCCCCAGGGATCTGTATTAGGCCCTCTGCTGTTTGTTATATTCATTAATGATCTTGATTTAGGCATAACTAGTAGGATTAGTAAATTTGCAGATGATACCAAAATGGGAGAGTGATAAATTCAGACAGTGACTTTGAACACCTTCAAAGAGATCTAGATACCTACATGAGTGGTCAGTAGACTGGCAAATGAATTTTAATACTGATAAATGCAAGGTACTACAGATAGGAAGACGAATACAAACGTTAAGTATAAACTAGGTAACACGGAAATAGAAAACTCAGTTTGTGAAAAAGATCTAGGTGTATTTGTTAGCAACGACTTGAAACCTAGAAAACAATGTATTAGCGTTCGCAACAAGGCAAACAGGATTCTTGGGTTCATATCTATTGTGAGTAACAGAACTGCTGACGTTATCTTGAAACTTTACCTAGCATTAGTGAGGCCACACATGGATTATGCGGTTCAGTTCTGGTGTCCTTATTATAGAATGGACATAGATTCTTTGGAGAGTACAAAGAAGAATGACAAATGATCCATAATATTAGAAACCTTCCATATGAAGAAAGACTGAAAAGCTTAGCTTACATTCATTAGAGAGGCGTAGAGTTAGGGAGATATGATAGAGGTGTACAAGGGTAAGTGATTAACAAGGGTAAAATGGAAGATGTTCTGAAGCTCAGTAATAACGAAATAACTAGAACAAATGGCTTTAAATTAGATAAATTCCGATTCAGAAAGGATATAGGCAAGCACTGGTTTGGTAATAGAGTTGTGGATGTGTGGAATAGGCTACCAGTGCTATAGGATCGGGGACGCTAGGGAGCTTCAAGACGAAGTTGGATAGGCACATGGAAGTGTGGGATGGTGTGAAAGGGATCTGCCCTGTATGCCAGTCGGCCTCCTGCAGTATCCCACTTCTTATGTTCTTATGTTCTAAATGGTGGGTGATACCTACCTGGTTGCTCTATAGGTCAGTTTGCTTATTTCGTTTATTAACCTCCTAATTTAGCCTAGGTTGTTAGGTTAGCCAAGTGAGGTTAGGTTCGACAAGCTAGATTTGATAGGGTAGGCTAGACTAGGTTAGGTTTGGTTGGGTTGGGTCCGATCGGATCGGGTCAAGTTAGATTATGTTGAGTTGGTTTGGGTGGATCTCATTACACGAACCAAAATAACTGCCCAGTTCATAAAATTCACTGAAAAACTTCTAAGTTTGTTTCTAATGGTGGAACTGAGGGCCTGTGTACGGATGGTGAAATAGAATATTTAGGAACTGTGTGGATTTGAGTCTATGTGGGACCAAAAGTCTTATTCATGTTTTGCCTATATGAATATCTGTAATCTCTTAGGGAAACCATTGTTAAAGAGTAGTTCCTATGTATTGCAGTTCAATGCCCAGGTGGAAATAGCTTGAACATATATTAAAGGCTCTTACCGAAAGAGATTTTTATTTTTTTTTAATTTCGCCCATCCTGAGCTTGGAAAAACACGCCCATGTGAACGCGGGCCTTCTAGAAAAATTTCAACGTGAAATATCCAATGCTGGACAAACGCTCATGCAAAGCGAGCCTGATTTAGACAGGTGTTACAGGTCACTATCAGGTTGCCAGATGCCGTTTCCACGGCCAAATTTCTCTAATTAGGCCGTATTCGCCTGGCCGTGAAAATGGATGGCCACGGCCAAAGTGTTTGGCCGTATTTTCCGAATTTTGTAAAACGTATTAATTCCTCATCTAGTGGATTGTGAAGAGAAGTCTAGCAGATTTTCAAATTTCACAATGAAATTGCTGGCTCAGTGACCACCTTGTCATGACCTCACCTCTTCACATGTTTACGTGACCTACTGAGCTGACTGATCTTTCTAATTACTACCTTAGTTGTTAGTTCTCATATTTGAGTTGTTCAGGCTGAACGTGTCCAGCATAAGGGTTAAGCTTCAGAGCTTACAAAGCCATCTGAGTTACTTTCGAAATTCCTAGTGCTAGTTTTCCAAATGTACACTAGTAAATGAAACGGTCCTACGACAGTGGTAGAAAATATAACAAACCAGGACGATGACGAACTAGACGTTTTGCTTACGCCAACTAGTGTTATCAAGTTTCACCATTTCAGATTAAGGTAAATCTTCACTGTAGATTATAGATATTATGTTTATGTAATTATTGGGCTCTCAGTTCAAGTGAAAATTGGGTTTATTACGACATTTTATGGATATTGTAGATACTTTTATTTTGTGTGGATTGCAAAATAGCCTTGTGCTTCCCTTCCAAAAGTTTTCCGAATTTGGGCGATGGCCGTGAAGCTTGTCGTACAACTGGCAACCCTGGTCACTATCTTGTTAAAATATATCGTTGCCTTATTAATAATTTTGAAACGAAAATTTCATTTTGGACCGAAAGTATTGTAGTGGATTTTCCCCACAAACGCTGTTTGTCGCTGAGTAGCCGACCCCAGAATTCCCCAGTGTATGCCTCGTGGTCTAGGTCAACCGCCGCCTTACATGACGGAGGTCAACTATTAAGCCACACCTACCTCCGCATATAAGACCTGACCTCGTGGTGAGCTCTCTCT
>NW_024734390.1:0-6137 GCF_018991925.1 Homarus americanus | reverse complement strand
CCCATAACGCAATCTCCGGTCCCGAGAGATGGAAGGGCAGCTCTATAACGAACAGGATAACGAGGATGTTTAACGAGATCACAAACTGCGTTGATGTACTCGGGTCAAATGAGAACAAACACCAACCGAAAGACTGAGTGAGAGAGAGCAAGAGAGAGAGAGTGAGAGAGAGAGTCTACAATATAAGGTTAGACAATAGGCGGACTGAGAGAGAGAATCAGACAGAGAGAAAGAGATTAAGAGTCAGAGAACACTCATTTTTCCACCTTACAAAACCTCATCAATAAATAAGCAAAAGAAAAAATAGAATACATTAGAATAAAGAGTGTTTTTTTGTTTTTCTGAGAGAGACGTGTAATGGAGAAACTGAGGAGACAAAGAGAGATAAATGACACTCAGAGAGACAGACAAAGTAGGTAGTTAATCTTATCCATATTTACACGCGGCCCAACAACGAACACAATAAGCGTCCGTAGCGAATTTACATACAATATTGTGACAGGACCAGTTTGCTTGGTGAAAGAGATGGATAAGGTAGATTTCCCCCTAGCTCTCCCATTTCTCTCCCCTATCTCCCCATTTCTCTCCCCTATCTCCCCATTTCTCTCCCCTATCTCCCCCATCCCTCCCCCCCCACCCCACCACTCCGACAGGCAACAAGTATAGCGGTGATAGTTAGTCCCCAGGGGAAGTGTGAACTGTGTTGATACTGGTTGTGGCAGAAGTTTTGGGTTTGTGTTGACTAGTGGCAGAGGCTGTGTGCTGTGTTGACTAGTGGCAGAAGTTTTGGGTTTGTGTTGACTAGTGGCAGAGGCTGTGTGATGTGTTGACTAGTGGCAGAGGCTGTGTGATGTGTTGATTAGTGGCAGAGGCTGTGTGCTGTGTTGACTAGTGGCAGAGGCTGTGTGCTGTGTTGACTAGTGGCAGAGGCTGTGTGCTGTGTTGACTAGTGGCAGAGGCTGTGTGCTGTGTTGACTACAGTGGCAGAGAGGCTGTGTGCTGTGTTGACTAGTGGCAGAGGCTGTGTGATGTGTTGATTAGGCAGAGGCTCTGTGTGTTGTGTTGACTAGTGGGTGGAGGCCAAAGTTGTGTTGACTAGTGGCAGAGGCTGGGTGTGTTGTGTTGACTAGTGGTAGAGGGCTGTGTGTGCTGTGTTGGATTTAGTGGCAGAGGCTGTGTGCTGTGTTGACTAGTGGCAGAGGCTGTGTGATGTGGTGATTAGTGGCAGAGGCTGTGTGCTGTGTTGACTAGTGGCAGAGGCTGTGTGATGTGTTGATTAGTGGCAGAGGCTCTGTGCTGTGTTGACTAGTGGCAGAGGCTGTGTGCTGTGTTGACTAGTGGCAGAGGCTGTGCTGTGTTGATTAGTGGCAGAGGTTGTAGTTGTGTTGGATTAGTGTGAAATTAGTTGACGGGTGGCAGAGGCTGTGCTGTGTTGTTGACTAGCAGCAGAGGCTGTGTGCTGTGCTGCTGGACTGAAAGGGCAGAGGCTGTGTGCTGTGCTGTTGGACCAGTGGCAGAGGCCGTGTGCTGTGCTGTTGACCAGCGGCAGAGTGCCGTGCTGTGCTGTTGACTACAGTGGCAGAGGCTGTGTGCTGTGTTGGTTAATTAGTGGCAGAGGCTGTGTGCTGTGTTGCTGACTAGTGGCAGAGGCTGTGTGCTGTGCTGTTGATTAGTGGCAGAGCTGTGCTGTGCTGTTGACTAGGCAGCAGAGGCCAAAAGCAGTTGTTTAGTGGCAGAGGCCGTGTGCTGTGTTGTTGACTGCGGGTAGAGGCTGTGTGCTGTGTTGACCAGTGGCAGAGGCTGTGTGTGCTGTGTTGCTGTTGACTAGTGGTGAGGCTGTGTGCTGTGCTGTTGACTAGTGGCAGAGGCTGTGTGCTGTGTTGACTAGTGGCAGAGGCTGTGCTGTGCTGTTGACTAGTGGCAGAGGCTGTGTGCTGTGTTGACTAGTGGCAGAGACTGTGTGCTGTGCTGTTGACTAGTGGCAGAGACTGTGTGCTGTGTTGTTGACTAGTAACACTGCCTAACACCTAGTTACTTGCACGCACCACTTCCTAACACTTCTTCCTCTTCACGCACCACTTCCCAGCACTTCTTCCTCTTCACGCACCACTTCCCAGCACTTCTTCCTCTTCACGTACTTCTTCCCAACACTTCTTCCTCTTCAGCACCACTTCCCAGCACTTCTTCCCCTTCACGCACCACTTCCCAGCACTTCTTCACGCACCACTTCCAGCACTTCTTCCCTTCACGCACCACTTCCCAGCACTTCCTCTTCACGCACCACACTTCCCAGCACTTCTCCTCTTCACGCACCACTTCCCAGCACTTCTTCCTCTTCACGCAATTTTCCCAACACTTCTTCCTCTTCAGCACCACTTCAGCACTTCTTCCCTTCACGCACCACTTCCCCAGCACTTCTTCCTTCAAACGCACACCTTCCCAGCACTTCTTCCCCTCACGCAACCACTTCCCAGCACTTCTTCCTTCACGCACCACTTCCCAGCACTTCTTCTTCCTCTTCAATACGCACCACTTCCCCAGCACTTCTTCCTCTTCACGCACCACTTCCCAGCACTTCTTCCTCTTCACGCACCACTTCCCAGCACTTCTTCCTCTTCACGCACCACTTCCCAGCACTTCTTCCTCTTCACGTACTTCTTCCCAACACTTCTTCCTCTTCACGCACCACTTCCTAACACTTCTTCCTCTTCAGCACCACTTCCCAGCACTTCTTCCCCTTCACGCACCACTTCCCAGCACTTCTTCCTCTTCACGCACCACTTCCCAGCACTTCTTCCTCTTCACGCACCACTTCCCAGCACTTCTTCCTCTTCACGCACCACTTCCCAACACTTCTTCCTCTTCACGCACCACTTCCCAGCACTTCTTCCTCTTCACGCACCTCTTCCCAACACTTCTTCATTCTCGCTCGATTTCCCCCTGCGGGCCCGACCTCATCATTATAATTCAGCAACCATTGACAATATTACTGATTGCTGTCTTGGCAGTCCCGGAAGAAGTCTCTCTCTCTCTCTCTCTCTCTCTCTCTCTCTCTCTCCATACGTCCATGTTATTCACCTTTCATAAAATGCTAAAGGAAGGAATGAGGCAGCCGTCACTCTCCGTTCATCACAAACTCACGTACACAAACAACTGACCAAACGCACCTTTTCACCGGACCCACAACAATCAACCCGAACTAAAAACAAAAGCTGTAATCTTTTCTTTTTTTTAATATTACACGACCTATTAACCTGTGTGTGTGTGTATGACGAATTAGGTTACGTTAGGCTAGGTTAGGTTAGGCTAGGCTAGGATGGGTTAAATTGGTTTAGGTTAGGTTAAGTTAGGCTAGGATGGGGTAAATTAGGTTAAGTTAGGTTACCTTACGGTACGTTAGTTTAGGGTGGAAGCAAAAGGCTCTTTTTTAATGGTAAGCTGAATACCAAGTGTTTTTCAGGCGTTACCCCCCACTCATCACACCTCTCCTCTGTTTCATCCCCGACACAATACCTCCCCCGTGGTGTATGGATGACTTGTGCAGGTTAGTTATGTTGAGAATTAACGTAGGAGAGAGAGAGAGAGAGAGAGAGAGAGGATGTGGCTCTATATGTAAATGTCTTGAAGTTGGTAAGTTTTTGGACGCATGTTTTTTTTATCATCCAATTAGGTTGTTTTTCACGTGTGTGTGTGTGTGTGTGTGTGTGCGTGTTTCTTCTCTTCCTCATATACACACACGGTAGTTTAAGTAATAATATATGTAGTCACGTGACGACCAACATAACTGACGTTTCATCAGTGTAAGTGAGTCGTGCCATAGTACAGGGGGATACCTACCTAATCTCTCGTCCCAGCTCCCTGTTATATAACTCTCAAAGTCATTAATTATCCGACGTGTTTAACATATTAAGAAACAAGTAGATGAATTTACAAGTTGGAGTCATTTTTATTTTTTACGTATTTTTTCTGGTGAGAATTTTTTTTCTTCACTTATTCACTAAAAGTTAAAACGCCATTAAAGTTCAAATTATTTTATACTTTCTGGTTATTTATTTATTTTTTATCTTAATCATCAAAGTTAGCTCCAGTTGAGGAAGTAAAGAATTTATCTATCTATAATTTTATGGAAACCGTCGTCAAAGTTGTAGGGTTTAAGTGAATCTTTTTTTTTCCCAGTGTGTAGCGAAATTTTCCTGTGTCATTCGCCTAAATTTTAATAATGCCTTCAACTATATTTTCTCCTTGACTTTCGAGTATCATTCAGGTCAATACCGTGACTCCTGTAACTAGTAAATTAGCTCATTTTGACTTCTTTAAGCTGATCTATCAAATACCATCTTTTTTTTTTAACCCACAATGCAGATATAATTGTTCTCACTCGTCCGAATTATTTACGGGATAAAACTCGTCGGGAAAAATGTTCTTCTCAGTCCAGTCTAAGGAGCGAGGGGGGGGGGGCACCACACATTTAACCTATTTCAATTACCATATAAACAAGTGAAAAAACCCGCTGTTATTTACACTCCTAACACCGTAATTATAGTTTATACTCGCTACTTATCTGTTATGTCTGACAGCGTTTCATTCTATTTGTTTGTAAGTTAAAATTTTACCTATTCATAGTAGCGGCCAGGACGATATCACCCTTAACTATCCGTAAAAGCTTCTACTAACGCTGAGCTTTATCCGTGTACTGTTTAAAAGGCTCCATCCATCCATCCATCGACTTCTCAGCAGGTCATGGCAGGAGCGGAGTTCAGTCAATGTTTAATTAGGTTAACAGCTGTTCTCTCCAGTACAGTGTGTGTGATCAAGCCACGTCTTTCACCAGTGTCTTCTTAGTGTATTATCCGTCATTACGTGAACTTGAAGACTTAATTCAGATCCAATTAAGGTCAAATTATCAACCTTCTCTCTCTCTCTCTCTCATTTTTGCTATTCACTTCTTTCATTTTAACTTCCCCTTCCCTCACTCCCTCCCTCGTCCATCCTTACCTCTCCTTCCTTCTCCTTCCTTCCCTCCCTCCCTCCCTCCATCGACGGCCTAAGATATAGAGCCTTGTTTGATGTGTCAATATTTTTGCCCCTCCCTCTCTGCCCTAGATGAAGATTTGTGAGTTGTTGGTGTGTGGAACAGGAAGGGAATTGGAAGGGGGAAAAAGAAAAGGTATATAGAGATGAAGGAACGAGGAAATAAAGTAAAATGGGAATAGGGGAAATGAAGAAAGAAGGGAGTTGCAAAAAAAAAGAGAAAGCATTGGAACTAGGGAAATAAAAGAGAATGAGAATTGGAGGAAAGAAGAAATGGGAAATGGTTATTAAAGACAAAGACGAATGGGGATAATGGGGGAAATAAAGGGGAAGGAAATGGATAAATAAGAAGAAAAAAAATATTATGAAAATCAATACAAAGAAAAAAATGATTTGAAAGAAGGAAATAAAAGATTGCTAACGAAAAAAATGAAGAGTGAAAGTAGATGAAAATACGAATAGTAGGATGAAGATAAAAGGGGAAGAGTATTTAGAGAATAAGGGTATACGTAGGAGAGAAGAAGAGAAGGAAGGAAATGATCTTTAAAACCTTGTATACTGGTAGTTCTTGGGGTCGATTGGGGTAAATAGATGGATAATTTGGGTTTGATAAGGGTCATAGGCAGTAGTGAAGATCAAACGATATAGAAAACGTGAAGCAGGGATGGATGGGGGGGGGGGGTCGGGTGTTACTAGCAAGTCATCCTAACGTCCAGGTGTTTATGACTTAACTGATGGATTATGTTCCCTAAAGTAATTTGTAAAGGTGTGTTGAAAGTTGGTACTCGTGTTATATACACCTGTTTCTTACCTGCTTACGAAAGAGCTTAGGTATGATAATTATATCTCTTAAGTGTAACCGTTTGAGTTATTGTTAAGATCAATAATGTTGTCTGTTTCCATCATGGCGGCTGTGGTAACCTAACCAAATACACACACCTTAACCTCACATAACCAAAGCTTTTTACTTCACATAACCAAAGCTTACTTCACATAACCAAAGCTTTTTACCTCACATAACCAAAGCTTCTTACCTCACTTATCCAAAATATTTTACCTCACATAACCAAAGCTTTTTACTTCACATAACCAAAGCTTTTTACCTC
>NW_024734389.1:0-13476 GCF_018991925.1 Homarus americanus | reverse complement strand
AACTTTGTTTTACTCGACCAAGGGACTTTGTTATACTCGATCAAGGGACTTTTGTTATACTCGATAAGGGGATTTAGTTATACTCGTCCAGGGTCCTTTGTTATACTCGATCAGGGGACTTTGTTATACTGGACCAGGGGACTTTTTATACCCGATCAGGGGACTTTGTTATACTCGATCAGGGGACTTCTGTTATCCTCGATCAGGGGACTTTGTTATACTCGACCAGGGGCCTCTGTTATACTCGATCAGGGGACTTTGTTATACTCGATAAGGGGACTTTGTTATACTCGATAAGAGGAATTTGTTATACTCGATCAGGGGACTTTGTCTTACTCGATCAGAGCCCTTTGCTATACTCGACCAGGGGACTTTGATATAATCGATCAGGGGACTTTGTTATTCTCGATATGGGGACTTTGTTAAACTGGGCCAGGGGACTTTTTTATACTCGATCAGGGGACTTTGTTATACTCGATCAGGGGAGTTTTGTTATACTCGATTTGGGGACTTTTTTATACTCGACCAGGGGCCTTTGTTATACTCGATCACCGGACTTTGTTATACTCGATAAGGAGTCTTTGTAATACTCGATAAGGGGAATTTGTTATACTCGATAAGGGGACTTTGTTATAATCGATCAGGTGACTTTGTTATACTCTATGAGGGGCCTTTCTAATACTCGATCAGGGGCCTTTGTTATCCTAGATCAGGGGACTTTGTTATACTCGGTTCAGGGTTCTTTGTTATACTCATCCAGTGGGCTTTGTTATACTAGGATCAGGGGAATTTGTTATACTCGATCAGGGGACTTTGTCTTACTCGATCAGAGGACTTTGTTATACTCGACCAGGGGCCTTTGTTATACTCGATCAGGGGACTTTTTTATACTCGATAAGAGGAATTTGTTATACTCGATCAGGGGACTTTGCTATACTCAACCAGGGGACTTTGTTATAATCGATCATGGGACTTTGCTATGCTTGATATGGGGACTTTGTTATACTTGGCCAGGGGACTTTTTTACTCGATCAGGGGACTTTGTTATTCTAGTATCAGGGAACTTTGTTATTCTCGACCAGGGGACTTTGTTATACTCGGGCAGGGACTTTGTTATAATCAATCAGGGGACTTTGTTATGCTCGATCTGGGGACTTTGTTATACTGGGCCAGGAGACTGTGTTATACTCGATCAGGGGATATGTTATACTCGATCAGGGGACTTTGTTATACTGGACCAGGGAACTTTGTTATACTCGATCAGGGGACTTTTTTATACTCGATCAGGGGACTTTGTTATACTCGTCCAGGGGGCTTTGTTGTACTCGATCAGGGGACATTGTTATACTCGATCAGGGGACTTGTCTTACTCGATCAGGGCCCTTTGCTATACTCGATCACCGGACTTTGTTATACTCGATAAGGGGTCTTTGTTATACTCGATATGGGGACTTTGTTATACCGGGCCAGGGGACTTTTTTGTACTCGATCAGGGGACTTTGTTATACACGATCAGGGAACTTTTGTTATACTCGATCACCGGACTTTGTTATACTCGATAAGGGGTCTTTGTAATACTCGATAAGTGGAATTTGCTATACTCGATAAGGGGACTTTGTTAGACTCGAACAGGGGACTTTGTTATACTCGACCAGGGGACTTTGTTATACTCGATTAGGCGGCTTAGTTATACTCGATCAGGTGACTTTGTTATACACGATGAGCGGCCTTTCTTATACTCGATCAGTGGCCTTTGTTATACTAGATAAGGGGACTTTGTTATACTCGGTTCAGGGGTCTTTGTTATACTCGTCCAGTGGGCTTTGTTATACTAGGATCAGGGGACTTTGTTATACTCGATCAAGGGACTTTGTCTTACTCGATGAGGGCCCTTTGTTATACTCGACCAGGGGACATTGTTATAATTGATCAGGGGACATTGTTTTGTTTGATCTGGGGACTTTGTTATACTGCTCCAGGAGACGTTGTTATATTCGATGAGGGGATATGTTATACTCGATCAGGGTCTTTGTTAGATTGGACCAGGGGACTTTGTTATACTCGATCAGGGGACTTTGTTATACTCGTCCACTGGGCTTTGTTATACTCGATCAGGGGACTTTGTTATACTCGATCAAGGACTTTCTTATACTCGATCAGGGGACTTTTTTATACTTGACCAATGGACTTTGTTATACTCGACCAGGGGACTTTGTTATAATCGATCAGGGGACTTTGTTTTGTTCGATCTGGGGACTTTGTTATACTGCGCCAGGAGACGTTGTTATACTCGATGAGGGGATATGATATACTCGACCAGGGTCTTTGTAATATTGGTCCAGGAAACTTTGTTATACTCGATCAGGGACTTTGTTATACTCGATCAGGGGACTTTGTTATACTCGTCCAGGGGGCTTTGTTTTGCTCGATCTAGGGACTTTGTTATACTGGGTCAGGAAACGTTGTTATACTCGATCAGGGGACTTTGTTATACTGGACCAGGGGACTTTGTTATACTCGTCCAGGGGGCCTTGTTATGTTAGGATCAGGGTCTTTGTTATTATCGACCAGGGGACTTTGTTATACTGGACCAGAGGCCTTTCTTATACTCGGTCGGGTGACTTTGTTATAATCGATCAGGGGACTTTGTTATGCTCGATCTGGGGACTTTGTTATACTGGGCCTGGAGACTTTGTTATACTCGATCAGGGGATATGTTATACTCGATCAGGGGACTTTTTTATACTTGACCAGAGGACTTTGTTATACTCGATTAGGGGCCTTTGTTATACTCGATGAGGGGGCTTTGTTATACTCGACCAGGGGACTTTGTTATACTCGATCAGGGAACTTTGTTATACTCAACCAGGGGACTTTTTTAAAATTAATCATGGGACTTTGTCATACTCGATCAGGGGAATTTTGTTATACTCGATAAGTGGACTTTGTTATACTCAATCCGGGGACTTTGTTATGCTTGATTAGGGGCCTTTGTTATACTCGATGAGGGGGCTTTGTTATACTCGACAAGGGGACTTTGTTATATTCGATCAGGGAACTTTGTTATACTCCACCAGGGGACTTGATTAAAATTAATCAGGGGACTTTGTTATACTCAATCATGGGACTTTGTTATACTCGATGAGGGGTTTTGGTTATCCTCGATCAGGGGACTTTGTTATACTCGACTAGGGGACTTTGTTATACTCGATCAGGGGACTTTGTTATACTCGACCAGAGGACTTTTTTATACTCGATCAGGGGATATGTTATACTCGATGAGGGGATTTTCTATACTTGATTAGGGGACTTTGTTATACTCGATCAGGGGAATTTTGTTATACCTGATTTATAGTGGACTTTGTTATACCTGACCAGGGCCGCCTTGTTATACCTGGAGAAGAAACTTTGTTATACTCGACCAAGGGACTTTGTTATACTCGATCAAGGACTTTTTGATAGTACTGATCAGGACTTGATTATACTCGTCCAGGGTCCTTTGTTATACTCGATCAGGGGACTTTGTTATACTGGACCAGGGGACTTTTTTATACCCGATCAGGGGACTTTGTTATACTCGATCAGGGGACTTCTGTTATCCTCGATCAGGGGACTTTGTTATACTCGACTAGGGGCCTTTGTTATACTCGATCAGGGGACTTTGTTATACTCGATAAGGGGTCTTTGTTATTCTCGATAAGAGGAATTTGTTATACTCGATCAGGGGACTTTGTCTTACTCGATCAGAGCCCTTTGCTATACTCGACCAGGGGACTTTGATATAATGGATCAGGGGACTTTGTTATACTCGATATGGGGACTTTGTTATATTGGGCCAGGGGACTTTTTTATACTCGATCAGGGGACTTTGTTATACTCGATCATGGGACTTTTGTTATACTCGATCTGGGGACTTTTTTATACTCGACCAGGGGCCTTTGTTATACTCGATCACCGGACTTTGTTATACTCGATAAGGAGTCTTTGTAATACTCGATAAGGGGAATTTGTTATACTCGATAAGGGGAATTTGTTATACTCGAGCAGGTGACTTTGTTATACTCTATGAGGGACCTTTCTAATACTCGATCAGGGGCCTTTGTTATCCTAGATCAGGGGACTTTGTTATACTCGGTTCAGGGGTCTTTATTATACTCGCCCAGTGGGCTTTGTTATACTAGGATCAGGGGACTTTGTTATACTCGATCAAGGGATTTTGTCTTACTCGATGAGGGCCCTTTGTTATACTCGACCAGGGGACATTGTTATAATTGATCAGGGGACTTTGTTTTGTTCGATCTGGGGACTTTGTTATA
The DNA here is from genome assembly GCF_018991925.1 of Homarus americanus. Taxonomy (NCBI): domain Eukaryota; kingdom Metazoa; phylum Arthropoda; class Malacostraca; order Decapoda; family Nephropidae; genus Homarus; species Homarus americanus. The sequence continues at coordinate 9,160 of NW_024734389.1, read as the reverse complement.
CTGCGCCAGGAGACGTTGTTATACTGGATGAGGGGATATGTTATACTCGATCAGGGTCTTTGTTATATTGGACCAGGGGACTTTATTATACTCGATCAGGGACTTTGTTATACTCGATGAGGGGACTTTGTTATACTCGATCAAGGACTTTGTTATACTCGACAAGGGGACTTTTCTATACTTAGCCAATGGACTTTGTAATACTCGATGAGGGGCCTTTGTTATACTCGATCTGGGGACTTTGTTATACTCAACCAGGCGACTTTTTTATACTTGACCAATGGACTTTGTTATACTCGACCAGGGGACTTTGTTATAATCGATCAGGGGACTTTGTTATACTCGATTAGGGACTTTGTTATACTCGATCAGGGGACTTTGTTATACTCGTCCAGGGGGCTTTGTTATACTCGATCGGGGACTTTGTTATACTCGACGAAGGGCCTTTGTTATACTCGATCACCAGATTTTGTTAGACTCAAACAGGGGACTAAGTTATACTCGACCAGGGGACTTTGTTATACTCGATTAGGCGGCTTTGTTATACTCGATCAGGGAACTTTGTTATACTCAACCAGGGGACTTTTTTAAAATTAATCATGGGGCTTTGTCATACTCGATCAGGGGAATTTTGTTATACTCGATCAGGGGATATGTTATACTCGATCAGGGGACTTAGTTATAGTCAACAAGAGGACTTTGTTATACTCGATAAGGGGACTTTGTTATACTCGAAGAGGGGGCTTTGTTATACTCGACCAGGGGACTTTGTTATACTCGATCAGAGAACTTTGTTATACTCAACCAGGGGACTTTTTTAAAATTAATCATGGGACTTTGTCATACTCGATCAGGGGAATTATGTTATACTCGATCAGGGGATATGTTATATTCGATCAGGGGACTTTGTTATACTCAACAAGACGACTTTGTTATACTCGATATAGGTACTTTGTTATACTCAATCAGGGGACTTTGTTATGCTCGATTAGGGGCCTTTGTTATACTCGATGAGGGGGCTTTGTTATACTCGACAAGGGGACTTTGTTATACTCGATCAGGGAACTTTGTTATACTCAACCAGGGGACTTTTTTTAAATTAATCAGGGGACTTTGTCATACTCGAACCAGGGGAATTTTGTTATACGCGATCAGGGGATATGTTATACTCGATCAGGGGACTTTGTTATACTCAACCAGAGGTCTTTGTTATACTCGATCAGGGGATTTTGTTATACTCAATCATGGGACTTTGTTATACTCGATGAGGGGTTTTGGTTATCCTCGATCAGGGGACTTTGTTATACTCGACCAGGGGACTTTGTTATACTCGATCAGGGGACATTGTTATACTCGACCAGAGGGCTTTTTTATACTCGATCAGGGGATATGTTATACTCGATGAGGGGATTTTCTATACTTGATTAGGGGACTTTGTTATACTCGATCAGGGGAATTTTGTTATACTCGATTAGAGGACTTTGTTATACTCGACCAGGAGCCTTTGTTATACTCGATAAGAAAACTTTGTTTTACTCGACCAAGGGACTTTGTTATACTCGATCAAGGGACTTTTGTTATACTCAATCAGGGGACTTAGTTATACTCGTCCAGGGTCCTTTGTTATACTCGATCAGGGGACTTTGTTATACTGGACCAGGGGACTTTTTTATACCCGATCAGGGGACTTTTGTTATACTCGACCAGGGACTTTTTTATACCCGATCAGACTTTGTTATACCGGGATCAGGGTACTTTTGTTATCCCATCAGGGATCTTTGTTATACTCGACCAGGGCCTTTTGTTATACTCGATCAGGGGACTTTGTTATACTCGATAAGGACTTTTGTTATACTCGGCTAAGAGGAATTTAAGGCGCTCGATCAGGGGACTTTGTCTTACTCGATCAGAGCCCTTTGCTATACTCGACCAGGGGACTTTGATATAATCGATCAGGGGACTTTGTTATACTCGATATGGGTACTTTGTTATACTGGGCCAGGGGACTTTTTTATACTCGATCAGGGGACTTTGTTATACTCGATCAGGGGACTTTTGTTGTACTCGATCTGGGGACTTTTTTATACTCGACCAGGGGCCTTTGTTATAATCGATCACCGGACTTTGTTATACTCGATAAGGAGTCTTTGTAATACTCGATAAGGGGAATTTGTTATATTCGACCAGGGGACTTTGTTATAATCGATCAGGGAACTTTGTTATACTCGATCTGGGACTTTGTAATACTCGATCAGGGGACTTTGTTATACTCGTCCAGGGGGCTTTGTTATACTCGATCAGGGGACTTTGTTATACTCAACCAGGGGCCTTTGTTATACTCGATCACCGGATTTTGTTAGACTCAAACAGGGGACTAAGTTATACTCGCCCAGGGGACTTTGTTATACTCGATTAGGCGGCTTTGTTATACTCGATCAGGGAACTTTGTTATACTCAACCAGGGGACTTTTTTAAAATTAATCATGGGACTTCAGTCATACCGATCAGGGGAATTTTATATACTCGATCATGGATATGTTTATACTCGATCAGGGGACTTTGTTATACTCAACAAGAGGACTTTGTTATACTCGATCAGGGAACTTTGTTATACTCAACCAGGGGACTTTGTTATACTCGATGAGGGGCTTTGGTTATCCTCGATCAGCGGACTTTGTTATACTCGACCAGGGGACTTTGTTATACTCGACCAGGGGACTTTGTTATACTCGACCAGAGGACTTTTTATACACGATCAGGGGATATGTTATACTCGATGAGGGGATTTTCTATACTTGATTAGGGGACTTTGTTATACTCGATCAGGGGAATTTTTTTATACTCGATCAGAGGACTTTGTTATACTCGATCAGGGGCCTTTGTTATACTCGATAAGAAAACTTTGTTATACTCGACCAAGGGACTTTGTTATATTCGATCAAGGGACTTTTGTTATACTCGATCAGGGGACTTTGTTATACTCGTCCAGGGTCCTTTTGTTATACTTTATCAGGGACTTTTGTTATACTGGACCAGGACTTTTTATACCCGATCAGGGGCTTTGTTATACTCGATCAGGGATTCTTTGTTATCCTCGATCAGGACTTGTTATGCTCTAATTCAGGGGCCTTTTTTATACCGATCAGGGACTTTGTTATACTCTCGATAAGGACTTTGTTATACTCGATAAGAGGAAATTGTTATACTCGATCAGGGGATCTTTGTCTTACTCGATCAGAGCCCTTGTTATACTCGATCAGGGGACTTTGTTATACTCGACCAGGGGCCTTTGTTATACTCGATCACCGGATTTTGTTAGACTCAAACAGGGGACTAAGTTATACTCGCCAAGGGGACTTTGTTATACTCGATTAGGCGGCTTTGATATACTCGATCAGGGAACTTTGTTATACTCAACCAGGGGACTTTTTTAAAATTAATCATGGGACTTTGTCATACTCGATCAGGGGAATTTTGTTATACTCGATCAGGGGATATGTTATACTCGATCAGGGGACTTTGTTATACTCAACAAGAGGACTTTGTTATACTCGATCAGTGAACTTTGTTATACTCAACCAGGGGACTTTGTTATACTCGATGAGGGGTTTTGGTTATCCTCGATCAGCGGACTTTGTTATAATCGACCAGGGGACTTTGTTATACTCGATCAGGGGACTTTGTTATACTCGACCAGAGGACTTTTTTATACACGATCAGGGGATATGTTATACTCGATGAGGGGATTTTCTATACTTGATTAGGGGACTTTGTTATACTCGATCAGGGGAATTTTTTTATACTCGATCAGAGGACTTTGTTATACTCGACCATTGGCCTTTGTAATACTCGATAAGAAAACTTTGGTATACTCGACCAAGGGACTTTGTTATATTCGATCAAGGGACTTTTGTTATACTCGATCAGGGGACTTTGTTATACTCGTCCAGGGTCCTTTGTTATACTCGATCAGGGGACTTTGTTATACTGGACCAGGGGATTTTTTTATACCCGATCAGGGGACTTTGTTATACTCGATCAGGGGACTTTTGTTATCCTCGATCAGGGGACTTTGTTATACTCGACCAGGGGCCTTTGTTATACTCGATCAGGGGACTTTGTTATACTCGATAAGGGGACTTCTATATACTTCCGATAAGAGGAAATGTTATAATTTTCGATCAGGGACTTTGTCTTACTCGATGAGAGCCTTTTATTATACTCGCTGACCAGGGGACTTTGATATAATCGATCAGGGGACTTTGTTATACTCGATATGGGGACTTTGTTATACTGGGCCAGGGGACTTTTTTATACTCGATCAGGGGACTTTGTTATACTCGATCAGGGGACTTTTGTTGTACTCGATCTGGGGACTTTTTTATACTTGACCAGGGGCCTTTGTTATACTCGATCACCGGACTTTGTTATACTCGATAAGGAGTCTTTCTAATACTCGATCAGGGGCCTTTGTTATCCTAGATCAGGGGACTTTGTTATACTCGGTTCAGGGTGCTTTGTTATACTCGTCCAGTGGGCTTTGTTATACTAGGATCAGGGGACTTTGTAATACTCGATCAAGGGACTTTGTCTTACTCGATGAGGGCCCTTTGTTATACTCGACCAGGGGACTTTGTTATAATCGATCAGGGGACTTTGTTATGCTCGATCTGCGGACTTTGTTATACTCCGCCAGGAGACGTTGTTATACTCGATTAGGGGATATGTTATACTCGATCAGGGTCTTTGTTATATTGGACCAGGGGACTTTATTGTACTTGATCAGGGACTTTGTTATACTCGATCAGGGGACTTTGTTATACTCGACCAGGGGACTTTGTTATACTCGATCAGGTGACTTTGTTATACTCGACCAGAGGACTTTTTTATACTCGATCAGGGGATATGTTATACTCGATGAGGGGATTTTCTATACTTGATTAGGGGACTTTGTTATACTCGATCAGGGGAATTTTGTTAAACTCGATCAGAGGACTTTGTTATACTCGACCAGGGGCCTTTGTTATACTCGATAAGAAAACTTTGTTATACCCGACCAAGGGACTTTGTTATACTCGATCAAGGGACTTTTGTTATACTCGATCAGGGGACTTTGTTATACTCGTCCAGGTCCTTTTGTTATACTGGATCAGGGACTTTTGTTATACTGGACCAGGACTTTTATACCCCATCAGGGACTTTATTATACTCGATCAGGGACTTTGTTATCCCCTATCAGGACTTTGTTATACTCGACCTAGGGGCCTTGTTATACTCTGGATCAGGACTTTTGTTATATTCTCGATATGACTTTGTTACCGATAAGAGTGAAATTGTTATACTCGATCAGGGGATTTTGTCTGCCTGAACAGAGCCCTTTGGTTATACTCTCGACCAGGGGACTTTATTATAATCGATCAGGGACTTTGTTATACTCGATATGGGGACTTTGTTATACTCGGGGCCAGGGACTTCTATTATACTCGATCAGGGGACTTTGTTATACTCGATCAAGGGACTTTTGTTGTAATCGATCTGGGGACTTTTTTATACTCGACCAGGGGCCTTTGTTATACTCGATCACCGGACTTTGTTATACTCGATAAGGAGTCTTTCTAATACTCGATCAGGGGCCTTTGTTATCCTAGATCAGGGGACTTTGTTATACTCGGTTCAGGGTTCTTTGTTATCCTCGTCCAGTGGGCTTTGTTATACTAGGATCAGGGGACTTTGTAATACTCGATCAAGGGACTTTGTCTTACTCGATGAGGGCCCTTTGTTATACTCGACCAGGGGACTTTGTTATAATCGATCAGGGGACTTTGTTATGCTCGATCTGCGGACTTTGTTATACTGCGCCAGGAGACGTTGTTATACTCGATGAGGGGATATGTTATACTCGATCAGGGTCTTTGCTATATTGGACCAGGGGACTTTGTTATACTCGATCAGGACTTTGGTTATACTCGATCAGGGACTTTGTTATACTCGACCAGGGACTTTGTTATACCCGATCAGTGATTCTAAGTTATACTCGACCAGAGGACTTTATACTCGATCAGGAGAAAGCGGCACTGGATGAGGATTTTCTTATACTTGTTAGGCGACTTTGTTATACTCGATCAGGAATTTATAAACTCTGATCAGGAGGATCTTGTTATACTCGACCAAGGGACTTTGTTATACTCGATCAAGGGACTTTTGTTATACTCGATCAGGGGACTTTGTTATACTCGTCCAGGGTCCTTTGTTATACTCGATCAGGGGACTTTGTTATACTGGACCAGTGGACTTTTTTATACCCGATCAGGGGACTTTGTTATACTCGATCAGGGGACTTTTGTTATCCTCGATCAGGGGACTCTGTTATACTCGACCAGGGGCCTTTGTTATACTCGATCAGGGGACTTTGTTATACTCGATAAGGGGACATTGTTATACTCGATAAGAGGAAATTGTTATACTCGGTCAGGGGACTTTGTCTTACTCGATCAGAGCCCTTTGCTATACTCGACCAGGGGACTTTGCTATACTGGGCCAGGGGACTTTTTATACTCGATCAGGGGACTTTGTTATACTCGATCAGGGGACTCTTGTTGTACTGGATCTGGGGTCTTTTTTATACTCGACCAGGGGCCTTTGTTATACTCGATCACCAGACTTTGTTATACTCGATAAGGAGTCTTTGTAATTCTCGATAAGAGGACTTTGTTATACTCGATCAGGTGACTTTGTTATACTCTATGAGGGGCCTTTCTAATACTCGATCAGGGGCCTTTGTTATCCTAGATCAGGGGACTTTGTTATACTCGGTTCAGGGTTCTTTGTTATACTCGTCCAGTGGGCTTTGTAATACTCGATCAAGGGACTTTGTCTTACTCGATGAGGGCCCTTTGTTATACTCGACCAGGGGACTTTGTTATAATCGATCAGGGGACTTTGTTATGCTCGATCTGCGGACTTTGTTGTACTGCGCCAGGAGACGTTGTTATATTCGATGAGGGGATATGTTATACTCGATCAGGGTCTTTGTTATAATGGACCAGGGGACTTTATTATACTTGATCAGGGACTTTGTTATACTCGATCAGGGGACTTTGTTATACTCGTCCAGGGGGCTTTGTTATACTCGATGAGGGGACTTTGTTATACTCGACCAGGGGACTTTGTTATACTCGACAAGGGGACTTTTTTATACTTGACCAATGGACTTTGTAATACTCGATGAGGGGCCTTTGTTATTCTCGATCTGGGGACTTTGTTATACTCGACCAGGGGACTTTTTTATTCTTGACCAATGGACTTTGTTATACTCGACCAGGGGACTTTGTTATAATCGATCAGGGGACTTTGTTATACTCGATCAGGGACTTTGTTATACTCGATCAGGGGACTTTGTTATACTCGTCCAGGGGGCTTTGTTATACTCGATCACCGGATTTTGTTAGACTCAAACAGGGGACTAAGTTATACTCGACCAGGGGACTTTGTTACACTCGATTAGGCGGCTTTGTTATACTCGATCAGGGAACTTTGTTATTCTCGATGAGGGGCCTTTGTTATACTCGATCAGGGGCCTGTGTTATACTAGATCAGGGGCTTTTGTTATACTCGATGAGGGGCCTATTTTGGACTCGATGAGGGGCCTTTGTTATACTCGATCAGGGGACTTTGTTATACTTGATCCGGGGACTTTCTTATACTCGAGTGGGGGGCTGTGTTAAACTCGATCAGGGGACTTTGTTATACTCGATGAGGAGGCTTTGTTATACTCGATCAGGGGATTTTGCTATACTCGACCAGGGGACTTTGTTATACTCGATCAGGGGACTTTGTTATACTCGACCAGGGACTTTTATATACTTGACCAATGGACTTTGTTATACTCGATGAGGGGCCTTTGTTATACTCGATCAGGGGACTTTCTTATACTCGAGCAGACGACTTTGGTATATTCGATCAGGGGATATGTTATACTCGATCAGGGGACTTTGTTATACTTGATTTGGGGACTTTGTTATACTCGTCCATTGGGCTTTGTTATAATAGGATCAGGGGACTTTGATATACTCGATCAGGGGACTTTGTCTTACTCGATGAGGGCCCTTTGTAATACTCGACCAGAGGACTTTGTTATAATCGATCAGGAAATTTTGTTATGCTCGATCTGGGGACTTTGTTATACTGCGCCTGGAGACGTTGTTATCCTCGATGAGGGGATATGTTATACTCGATCAGGGGACTTTGTTATACTGGACCAGGAGACTTTGTTATACTCGATCAGGGGACTTTGTTATACTCGATCAGGGGACTTTGTTATACTCGTCCAGGGGGCTTTGTTATGCTTGATCTAGGGACTTTGTTATACTAGGTCAGGAAACGTTGTTATACTCGATCAGGGGATATGTTATACTCGATCAGGGGACTTTGTTATACTGGACCAGGGGATTTTGTTATACTCTTCCAGGGGGCTTTGTTATATTAGGATCAGGGGACTTTGTTATTCTCGACCAGGGGACTTTGCTATACTCGACCAGAGGCCTTTCTTATACTCGGTCTGGGTGACTTTGTTATAATCGATCAGGGGACTTTGTTATGCTCGATCTGGGGACTTTGTTATACAGGGCCTGGAGACTTTGTTATACTCAATCAGGGGATATGTTATACTCGATCAGGGGACTTTTTTATACTTGACCAGAGGACTTTGTTATACTCGATCAGGGGATATGTTATACTCGATCAGTGGACATTGTTATACTCGATTTGGGGCCTTTGTTATACTCGATGAGGGGACTTTGTTATACTGGGCCAGGGGACTTTTTTATACTCGATCAGGGGACTTTGTTAAACTCGACCAGGGGACTTTTTTATACTTGACCAATGGACTTTGTTATACTCGATGAGGGGCCTTTGCTATACTCGATCAGGGGACTTTGTTATACTCGATAATGGGCCTTTGTTATACTCGATGAGGGGGCTTTGTTATACTCGATGAGGGGGCTTTGTTATACTCGACCAGGGGACTTTGTTATATGCGATCAGGGGACTTTTTTATACTCGATCAAGGACGTTGTTATACTCAACAAGAGGACTTTGATATACTCGATCAGGGGACTTTGTTATACTCAATCAGGGAACTTTGTTATACTCGATTAGGGGC
>NW_024734388.1:0-22328 GCF_018991925.1 Homarus americanus | reverse complement strand
CAAGTCTTCTTCCTAGTTTTTTCTCTAAATGCGTCATTACACCCCCCTGCCATCCGGTGTTCACTGCAGTTGAATCTCCACCAACAGCCTGCAGTGAACTGCCAAGTCCTTTCTCCTGAACCCAACATAAAATATGATCAGCAATGACCTCTGCATGTTTCTTCCCTTCTACTTCAGTTTCGGGAGCAAAGTGAAACAAAAACCGCCCACCAGGCTCAGAACAGACAGAGTAGTGTTCTTCTTTGATGAGACCTGGAAACTTTCTGTTCACTCCCTCTACTTCTAGCAAAACTTTTGTGTCATCTATTCTTCCATCAAACAAAAGACAGGAGAGCCCTCCCTCGCTTAAATCTTTTTCATGCTGATCAGATATTTCCTTCATTATTTTTTCTTGTGCTCTTCTAATTTTATTATGATCTATCACCAAAGATACATCCTCTCGGCTGATGAGGCCTGCATCTATCCAAGCGGCAGTTGCAATTACTGCAGCCTCACGAAGTCCAGCATGGTGGCGAATACTAGCTAAAGCAATGTTTGAAATATTTCTTGTGTTGTATTTCATTTTCTTTGGTAAAGGTTCAGATGGCTCTTTGGAACTATCATCTGATGTTGCTTCCTGTTCATCAGAAGAACTATCAAAGAAGTGATAAACATGTTGACACAGCTCTTCCTCTCTTTGGATGGCTTCTTCACTCTTCATTTTCTTCTTTTGTTCCCTCTCTCGGATTTGTTCTCTCTTCTTGGCATTAGCAATCTGCTTCTTTGTTTCTGAATAATCTATTGAACCCATTTGCATACTTCCTTGGCCTTCTGCCTTTGTCCTCTGCGCCTTTATAAATTCAAGCTCTAAAACAGGGATCTTCTTTTCACGAGGACAACCACAATCAATGTCAAAATGTCAAACAGAGTATCAAGTGTGTGCAGAAATTCATTTTTCCTGGCCAAGTTTCCTTTACCAAGTGATGTTTCAACTGCTTTGTGCCATAATTTCGTTAGTTTTAGCTCAATAGTTCGACACTGATTAATCACAGGTGGTTTGAATAGTGCATTAGCTTTTGTCCATTGATGCAGAAGAGGGACTATCATGTCATTTATGAGTTCTTTATCTGTATAGTTCCTTCTGTCCTTTGCATTTTTTTCTCGAAGGAGTAACCCTAATCTTAGCATGTCTCTCACTGTTGGAAGTTCTGATACAGGAAGCTCCTTCCCTTACCAACTAGCAGGCTCAAGTGGGTTGACAACTGACTTCTTGTCTTCAATTTTGACATCTTCACACTATCTGACAAATAGAAAAATATTTCAATGTTTCATAATTCAATTGTTGTTTCAAAAAATATCAATTTGTTTATCAAAAATGCTGTAACAGAAATAACATAATAATTTCTTAGAACATAATGTTTTATACAATGATATAAGTAACTGCGACAATCAATATGCCCTACTTGCAAAAATCAAAATGTAGAATTCGTCTGGTAGAGTAGGTGCAAGTGCAATGAGAGCAAACCACCGTCTATGATATCTAGAAGGAGAGTGAGCCGGGCGCCTTATCCTCACGCTTGGTACAAGTCAAAACAAGAATTAAACTGTCCCACACGGAGAGCCTGTTCATGTTCATGTTCTGACATGCATATTGTACACAAGCTATAGAACCACAAAATACTCCATAATCCATATGCTTACATGAGATTAGTTAATATCAAGTGAATAATTCTAATCAAGTCTCATTAATTTGTTGAAGTACTGATATTTGAAACTTTAAGGTATAATTGATGTAGGTGAGGGTTATTTCAATTCATTTTTGTTTGCTAATCTCAAGTTTAGACATAAAGAGGCACAATATTTTGACTACCAAATTTGATTTTTAAAATGTTGACAAAATTGACACACCCTACTGGCCATGGCACTGAAGGTATGCCCGGCCCTCACACCCCTGGTCATAGAGCTAAACGAGTGTCCGGCCCTCACCCCCCGGGTCATGGCGCTGAAGGAGGGACCGGCCCTCACACCCCGGGTCATGGCACTGAAGGAGTGACCGGCCCTCACACCCCGGGTCATAGCACTGAAGTTATGCCCGGCCCTCACACCCGGGGTCAGAGAGCTAAACGAGTGCCCGGGCCTCACCCCCCGGGTCATATCATTGAAGGGGTGCCTGTCCCTCACACCCCTGTTCATGGCACTGAAGGGGTGCCCGGCCGTCACACCCCGGTTCACGACACTGAAGGGGTGCCCAGTCCTCACACCCCGGGTCATAGCTCTGAAGGCGTGCCCGGCCCTCATACCCCGGGTCATGGCACTAAAAAGGTGCCCGGCCCTCACACCCCGTGTCATGTGAAGGGGTGCCCGGCCCTCACACCCCGTATCATGGCACTAAAGGGGTACCCGGCCCTCACATCCCGGCTCATGGCACTGAAGGGTTGCCCGGCCCTGACGTCCCGGGTCATGTCACTGAAGAGGTGCACGGCCCTCACACCCCGGGTCACGGATCTAAAGGGATGCCCGGACCTCACACCCTGGGTCATGGGGTTGAAGCGGTTCCTGGTCCTCACACCCCGGTTCACAGCACTGTAGGGGTGCCCGACCTTCACACCCCGATTCATGGCACTAAAAGGGTGCCCGGCCCTCACAACCCCGGTCTATGACACTGAGAAGGTGCCCAGCTCCCCACACCCCTGGGTCATGGCACTGGTGGGTGCCTGCCCTCACACCCCGGTTCATGGCACTGAAGGGGTGCCCGGCCCTCACACTCCGGGTCATGGTGCTGGAGGGGTGCCCGGCCCAATATCCCCGGGTCATGTCACTAAAGGGGTGCCCGGCCCTCACACCCCGGGTCATGGCACTGCAGGGTTGCCTGGCCCTCACACCCCGGGTCATGGCACTGCAGGGGTGCCTGGCCCTCACACCCCGGGTCATGGTGCTGAAGGGATGCCCGGCTTTCACACCCCGATTCATGGCACTGAAAGGGTCCCGGCCCTCAAACCCCGGGTCATGGTGTCTGAGGGGTTCCCGTCCCTCACACCCCGGGTCATGTCACTAAAGGGGTGCCCTGCCCTCACACCCCGGGACATGGGGTTGCAGCGGTTCCCGGCCCTCACACCCCGGGTTATGGTGCTGATGTGGTGCCCGGCCCTCACACCCCGATTCTTGGCACTGAAATCGAGCCCGACCCTTACACCCTGGATCATGGTGCTGAAGGGGTGCCCGGCCCTCACACCCCGGGTCATGGCACTGAAGGTGTGCCCGAACCTCACACCCCGGGTCATGGTGCTGGAGGTGTGCCCGGCCTCACCCCCGGTCATGGCACTGAAGGTTCCTGGGCCTCACACCGGGTCATGGTTCTGGAGGGGTGCCTGGCCTCACACCCCGGGTCATGGCACTGAAGGGGTTCCTGGCCCCGCCACCCCGGGTCATGGTTCTGGAGGGTGTCCGGCCCTCAAACCCAGGGTCATGTCACTGAAGGGGTGCCCGGCCCTCACACCCCGGGTCATTGCACTGAAGGGGTTCCCGGACCTCACACCCCAGGTCATGGTGGTGGAGGGGTGCCCGGCCCTCACACCCCGGGTCATGTCACTGAAAGGGTGCCCGGCCCTCATCCCGGGTCATGTCAATGAAGGGGTGCCCAGCTCTCACACCCCCGGTGATTTCACTGAAGGGGTGCCTGGCCATCACACCCCGGGTCATGGTACTGAAGGGGTGCCCCGCCCTCACACCCAGGGTCATGGTGCTAATGGGGTGCCTGGCCCTTACACCCCGGGTCAAGTGAAGGGGTGCCCGGACCACACACCCTTTTTCAATGCACTGTATGGGTGCCCGGCACTCAAACCCCGTTTCATGGCATTTCAGGGTGCCCATCCCTCACAACCAGGTTAATGACACTGAAAGGTTGCCCGGCCCTCACACCCCAGGTCATGTCACTGAAGGGGTGCCCGGCCCTCATATCCCGGGTCATGGCACTGAAGGGGAGCCCGGCCGTCACACCCAGGTTCATGACACTGAAGGGGTGCCCGGCCCTCACACTCCGGGTCATGGTGCTGAAGGGTGCCTGGCCTTCACACCCAGGGTCATGTCACTGAAGGGGTGCCCGGCCCTCTCACCCCTGGTCATAGAGCTAAACGAGTGCCCGGCCTCACTTCCCGGGTCATATCATTGAAGGGGTGCCCGGCCCTCACACCCCGGGTCATATCACTGGAAAATTGCCCGGTCCTCGCACCCCGGGTCATAGCTCTGAAGGCGTGCCCGGCCCTCATACCCCGGGTCATGGCACTGAAAAGGTGCCCGGCCCTCACACCCCGTGTCATGTGAAGGGGTGCCCGGCACTCACACTCTGGTTCATAGCTCTGTAGGGGTGCCCGGCCCTCACACCCCGTTTCATGGCACTAAAGGGGTGCCCGGCCCTCACATCCCGGCTCATGGCACTGAAGGGTTGCCCGGCCCTGACGTCCCGGGTCATGTCACTGAAGAGGTGCACGGCCCTCACACCCCGGGTCATGGATCTGAAGGGATGCCCGGACCACACACCCTGGGTCAAGGCTCACTGGGGTGCCTGGTCCACACCCTGGGTCATGTCACTGAAGGGGTTCATGGCCCTCACACCCCGGGTCATGGACCTAAAGGGTTACCCGGCCCTGACGCCCCGGGTCATGTAACTGAAGGGGTGCCCGGCCCTCACACCCCTATTCATGGCACTGAAAGGGTGCCCGGCCCTCACACCCCGTTTCATGACACTGAAAGTGTGCCCGGCCCTCACACCCCGGGTCATGGCACTGAAAGGGTGAACGGCCCTCACACCCCGGGTCATGGACCTAAAGGGGTGCCCGGCCCTCACACCCCGGGTCATGGTGCTGGAGAATGCCCGGCCCTCACACCCCGGGTCATGTCACTGAAGGGGTGCCCGGCCCTCACACCCCGGGTCACGGCACTGAAGGGGTGCCTGGCCCTCACACCCCGGGACATGGTGCTGAAGGGGTGCCCGGGTTTAACACCCCGATTCATGGCACTGAAAGGGTCCCCGGCCCTCACACCCCGGGTCATGGCACTTAAAGGGTGCACGGCCCTCACACCCCGGGTCATGGACCTAAAGGGGTGTCCGGCCCTCACACCACGGATCATGGGGTTGAAGCGGTTCCCGGCCCTTACACCCCGGGTAATGGTGCTGGAGGGGTGCCCGGCCCTCACACCCCGGTTCATGTCACTGAAGGGGTGCCCGGCCCTCACACCCCGGGTCATGGCACTGAAGGGGTACCTGGCCCTCACGCCCCGGGTCATGGTGCTGAAGGGGTTCCCGGCTATCACACCCCGATTCCTGGCACTGAAGGGGTGCCCGGCCCTTACACCTCGGGTCATGGTGCCTGAGGGGTTCCCGGCCCTCACACCCCGGGTCATGGGGTTGAAGCGGTTCCCTGCCATCACACCCCGGGTCATGGTGCTGATGGGGTTCCCGGCCCTCACACCCCGATTCTTGGCACTGAAGTGGTGCCGGACCCTCACACCCCGGGTCATGTGAAGGGGTGCCCGGCCCTCACACCCCAGTTCGCAGCACTGTAGGGGTGTCCGGACCTCACACCCCGTTTCATGGCACTGAAAGGGTGCCAGGCCCTCACACCCCGGTTCATGACACTGAGAGGGTGCCCGGCCCTCACACCCCGGGTCATGGCACTGAAGGGGTGCACGGCCCTCACACCCCAGGTCATGGACCTAAAGGGGTGCCCAGCCCTCACACCACAGGTCATGGGGTTGAAACGGTTCCCGGCCCTCACACCCCGGGTCATTTTGGTGGAGGGATGCCCGTCCCTCACACCCAGGGTCATGGCACTGCAGGGGTGCCTGGCCCTCACACTCCGGGTCATGGTGCTGAAGGGATGCTCGGCTTTCACACCCGGATTCATGGCACTGAAAAGGTCCCCGACCCTCAAAACCCGGGTCATGGTGTCTGAGGGGTGCCCGGCCCTCACACCCCGGGTCATGTCACTAAAGGGGTTCCCGGCCCTCACACCCCGGGTCATGTCATTGAAGGTGTGCCCGAACCTCACACCCCGGGTTATGGTGCTGATGGGGTGCCCGGCCCTCACACCCCAGTTCTTGGCACTGAAATCGAGCCCTGCCCTAACACCCTGGATCATGGTGCTGAAGGGGTGCCCGGCCCTCACACCCCGGTTCTTGGCACTGAAATCGAGCCCGGCCCTAACACCCTGGATCATGGTGCTGAAGGGGTTCCCAGCCCTCACACCCCGGGTCATGGCACTGAAGGTGTGCCCGAACCTCACACCCCGGGTCATGGTGCTGGAGGTGTGCCCGAATCTCACACCCCGGGTCATGTCACTGAAAGGGTGTCCGGCCCTCAAACCCCGGGTCATGTCATTGAAGGGTTGCCCGGCCCTCACACCCCGGGTCATGGCACTGAAGGGGTTCCCGGCCCTCACACCCCGGGTCATGGTGCTGGAGGGGTGCCCGGCCCTCACACCCCGGGTCATGACACACCAGCTGCCCGGGCCCTCACACCCCTGGTCACAGGGTGAAGGGGTGCCCGGCCCCTCACACCCCGGTCATGTTACGAGCGGGGTGCCTGGCCCTCATCCTGGTCATGGTGCTGGGAGGGTGCCTGGCCCTCACACCCCGGGTCGTGTCACTGAAAGGGTGCCCGGCCATCATCCCGGGTTATGTCAATGAAGGGGTGCCCAGCTCTCACACCCCCGGTGATTTCACTGAAGGGGTGCCTGGCCCTCACACCCTGGGTCATGGTACTGAAGGGGTGCCCTGCCCTCACACCCCGGGTCATGGTGCTAATGGGGTGCCTGGCCCTTATACCCCGGGTCATGTGAAGAGGTGCCCGGCCCTCACACCCCGGTTCATAATACTGTAGGGGTGCCCTGCCCCCACACCCCGGCTCATGTCACTTATGGGGTGCCCGGCGTTTACACCCCGGGTCATGGTGCTGAAGGGGTGCCCGGCTTTCACACCCCGATTCATGGCACTGAAAGGGTCACCTTCCCTCACACCCCGGGTCATGGCACTTAAAGGGTGCACGGCCCTCACACCCGGGGTCATGGACGTAAAGGGGTGTCCGGCCCTCACACCACGGATCATGGGGTTGAAGCGGTTCCCGGCCCTTACACCCCGGGTCATGGTGCTGGAGGGGTGCCCGGCCCTCACACCCCGGTTCATGTCACTGAAGGGGTGCCCGGCCCTCACACCCCGGGTCATGGCACTGAAGGGGTGCCTGGCCCTCACACCCAGGGTCATGGTGCTGAAGGGGTTCCCGGCTTTCACACCACGATTTCTGGCAATGAAGAGGTGCCCGACCCTCACACCTCGGGTCATGGTGCCTGAGGGGTGCCCGGCCCTCACACCCCGGGTCATGGGGTTGAAGCGGTTCCCTGCCATCACACCCCGGGTCATGTTGCTGATGGGGTTCCCGGCCCTCACACCCCGATTCTTGGCACTGAAATCGAGCCCGGCCATAACACTCTGGGTAATAGTGCTGAAGGGGTGCCCGTCACTCACACCCCGATTTATTTCACTGAAGTGGTGCCGGACCCTCACACCCCGGGTCATGTGAAGGGGTGCCCGGCCCTCATACCCCAGTTCGCAGCACTGTAGGGGTGCCCGGACCTCACACCCCGTTTCATGGCACTGAAGGGGTGCCCGGCCCTCACACCCCGGGTCATGGCACTGAAGGGGTGCACGGCCCTCACACCGCAGGTCATGGACCTAAAGGGGTGCCCAGCCATCACACCACGGGTCATGGGGTTGAAACGGTTCCCGGCCCTCACACCCACCCCAGGTCATGGCACTGCAGGGGTGCCTGGCCCTCACACTCCGGGTCATCGTGCTGAAGGGATGCTCGGCTTTCACACCCCGATTCATGGCACTGAAAAGGTCCCCGACCCTCAAAACCACGGGTCATGGTGTCTGAGGGGTGCCCGGCCCTCACACCCCGGGTTATGTCACTAAAGGGGTGCCCGGCCCTCACACCCTGGGTCATGTCATTGAAGGTGTGCCCGAACCTCACAGCCCAGGTCATGGTGCTGGAGGTGTGCCCGAACCTCACACCCCGGGTTATGGTGCTGATGGGGTGCCCGGCCCTCACACCCCAGTTCTTGGCACTGAAATCGAGCCCGGACCTAACACCCTGGATTATGGTGCTGAAGGGGTGCCCGGCCCTCACACCCCCGGGTCATGGCACTGAAGGTGTGCCCGAACCTCACACCCCGGGTCATGGTGCTGGAGGGGTGCCCGGCCCTCACACCCCGGGTCATGACACTGAAGGGGTTCCCGGCCCTCACACCCCGGGTCATGGTGCTGGAGGGGTGCCCGGTCCTCACACCCCGGGTCATGTTACTGAAAGGGTGCCTGCCCTCATCCTGGGTCATGGTGCTGGAGGGGTCCCCGGCTCTCACACCCCTGGTCATGTCACTGAAAGGGTGCCCGGCCAACATCCCGGGTTATGTCAATGAAGGGGTGCCCAGCTCTCACACCCACGGTGATTTCACTGAAGGGGTGCCTGGCCCTCACACCCCGGGTCATGGTACTGAAGGGGTGCCCCGGCCTCACACCCCGGGTCATGGTGCTAATGGGGTGCCTGGCCCTTACACCCCGGGTCATGTGAAGAGGTGCCCGGCCCTCACACCCCGGTTCATAATACTGTAGGGGTGCCCTGCCCCCACACCCCGGCTCATGTCACTTATGGGGTGCCCGGCGCTCACACCCCGGGTCATGGTGCTGGAGGGGTGCCCGGTCCTGACACCCCAGGTCAAGTGAAGGGGTGCCCGGACCACACACCCTTTTTCAAAGCACTGTATGGGTGCCTGGCACTCACACCCCGGGTCATGGCACTGAAGGAGTGCCTGGCCCTCACACCCCGGGTCATGGTGCTGAAGGGGTTCCCGGCTTTCACACCCCGATTCATGGCACTGAAGGGGTGCGCTGCCCTCACACCTCGGGTCATGGTGCCTGAGGGGTGCCCGGCCCTCACACCCCGGGTCATGGTGCTGATGGGGTGCCCGGCCCTCACACCCTTGTCATGGTGCTGATGGGGTGCCCGGCCTCACACCCCGGATTCCTGGCACTGAAATCGAGCCCGGCCCTAACACTCTGGGTAATGGTGCTGAAGGGGTGCCTGGCACTCACACCCCGGGTCATGGTGCTGAAGCGTTCCCTGGCTTACACCCCGATCTCAAGGCACTGAAGGTGCCCGGCCCTCACACCTAGGGTCATAGTGCCTGAGGGGTGCCCGGCCCTCAAACCCCGGGTCATGGTGTTGAAGCGGTTCCCGGCCATCACACCCCGGTCATGGTGCTGATGGGGTGCCCGGCCCTCACACCCTGATTCTTGGCACTGAAATCGAGCCCGGCCCTAACACTCTGGGTAATGGTGCTGAAGGGGTGCCTGGCCCTCACACCCCGGGTCATGGTGCTGAAGGGGTGCCCGGCTTTCACACCCCGATTCATGGCACTGAAAGGGTCCTCGGCCCTCACACCCCGGGTCATGGCACTTAAAGGGTGCACGGCCCTCACACCCCGGGTCATGGACCTAAAGGGGTGTCCGGCCCTCACACCACGGATCATGGGGTTGAAGCGGTTCCCGGCCCTTACACCCCGGGTAATGGTGCTGGAGGGGTGCCCGGCACTCACACCCCGGTTCATGGCACTGAAGGGGTGCCCGGCCCTCACACCCCGGTTCATGTCACTGAAGCGGTGCCCGGCCGTCACACCCCTGGCCATGGCACTGAAGGTATGCCCGGCCCTCACACCCCTGGTCATAGAGCTAAACGAGTGCCCGGCCCTCACCCCCCGGGTCATGGCACTGAAGGAGGGACCGGCCCTCACCCTCCGGGACATGGCACTGAAGGAGTGACCGGCCCTCACACCCCGGGTCATGGCACTGAAGGTATGCCCGGCCCTGACACCCGTGGTCATAGAGCTAAACGAGTGCCCGGCCCTCACCCCCCGGGTCATAATAGCTGAAGGTGCCTGTCCTCACACACCCAGGGTCATATCACTGAAAAAATGCCCGGCCCTCACACCCCGGGTCATAGCTCTGAAGGCGTGCCCGGCCCTCACACCCCGGTCATGGCACTGAAAAGGTGCCCGGCCCTCACACCCCGTGTCAGTGAAGGGGTGCCCGGCCCTCACACTCTGGTTCATAGCTCTGTAGGTGTGCCCGGCCCTCACACCCCGTTTCATGGCACTAAAGGGGTGCCCGGCCCTCACATCCCGGCTCATGGCACTGAAGGGCTGCCCGGCCCTGACGCCCAGGGTCATGTCACTGAAGGAGTGCCCGGCCCTCACACCCCCGGTTCATGGCACTGAAGGGGTGCCCGGCCCTCACACCCCGGGTCATGTCACTAAAGGGGTGCCCGGCCCTCACACCCCGGGTCATGTCACTAAAGGGGTGCCCGGCCCTCACACCCCGGGTCATGTCACTGAGGGGGTTCACGGCCCTCACACCCCGGGTCATGGACCTAAAGGATTGCCCGGCCCTGACGCCCCGTGTCATGTCACTGAAGGGGTGCCCGGCCCTCACACCCCTATTCATGGCACTGAAGGGGTGCTCGGCCCTCACACCCCGGGTCATGTGAAGGGGTGCCCGGCCTTCACACCCCGGTTCGCAGAAGTGTAGGGGTGCCCGGCCCTCACACCCCGTTTCATGACACTGAAGGGGTGCCCGGCCCTCACACCCCGGGTCATCGCACTGAAAGGGTGCACGGCCCTCACACCCCGGGTCATGGACCTAAAGGGGTGCCCGGCCCTCACCACGGGGTCATGGGGTTGAAGCGTTCGCGCCTCACACCGGGTCATCATGTGAAGTGGGGTTCCTGGCTCACACCTGCTTCTATCGCACTGAAAGGGTGCCCGGCCCTCACACCCTGTTTCATGACACTGAAGGGGTGCCTGGCCCTCACACCCCGGGCCATGGACCTAAAGGTGCTCCACCTCACACCACGGACTGCGGAGTGAAGCGGTTCCTGGCCCTCACACCGCTGGGCCAAGGTGCTGGAGGGTGCCCGGCCCTCACATCCTGGTTCATAACACTGAAGGGGTGCCTGGCCCTCACACCCCGGGTCATGGTGCCGGAGGGGTGCCCGGCCCTCACACCCCGGGTCATGGGGTTGAAGTGGTTCCCGGCTATCACACCCCGGGTTATGGTGCTGATGGGGTGCCCGGCCCTCACACCCCGATTCTTGGCACTGAAATCGAGCCCGGCCCTAACACTCTGGGTCATGGTGCTGAAGGGGTGCCCGGCCTTCACACCCCGATTCATTTCACTGAAGTGGTGCCGGACCGTCACTCCCCGGGTCATGTGAAGTGGTGCCCGGTCATCTCACCCCGGTTTGCAGCACTGTAGGGGTGCCCGGATCTCACACCCCGTTTCATGGCACTGAAAGGGTGGCGGGCCCTCACACCCCGGTTCATGACACTGAAGGGGTGCCAGGCCCTCACACCCCGGGTCATGGCACTGAAGTGGTGCACGGCCCTCACACCCCGGGTCATGGACCTAAAGGGGTGCCCAGCTCTCACACCACGGGTCATGGGGTTGAAACGGTTCCCGGCCCTCACATCCCTGGTCATGGTGCTGCAGGGGTGCCTGGCCCTCACACCCCGGGTCATGGTGATGAAGGGATGCCCGGCTTTCACACCCCGACTCATGGCACTGAAAGGGTCCCCGGCACTCAAACCCCGGGTCATGGTGTCTGAGGGGTGCCCGGCCCTCACGCCCCTGGTCATGTCACTAAAGGGGTGCCCGGCCCTCACACTCCGGGTTATGGGCAACGGTTCCAGGCCCTCACTCCCGGGTTATGGAGCTGATGGGGTGCCCGGCCTCACACCCCGATTCTGGCACTGAAATCGAGCCTGGCCCTAACACCCTGGATCATGGTGTTGAAGGTGCCCACCACACCCCGGGTCATGGCACTGAAGGTGCCTGAACCACACCCTGGGTCAGTGGTGCTGAGCAGTCTCGAACCTCACACCCCGGTTATAGCTCACTGAAAGTGTGTCCGGCCCTCAAACCCGGTCATGTCATCACTGAAGGTGCTCTGGCCCCTCACACCCCGGGGTCATGGCACTGAAGGGGTTCCTGACCCACCCCGGTCATGGTGGTGGAGGGGTGCCCGACCCTCACACCCCGGGTCATGTCACTGAAAGGGTGCCCGGCCCTCATCCCGGGTGATGTCAATGAAGGGGTGCCCAGCTCTCACACCCCCGGTGATTTCACAGAAGGGGTACCTGGCCCTCACACCCCGGGTCATGGTACTGAAGGGCTGCCCCGCCCTCACACCCCGGGTCATGTGAAGGGGTGCCCGGCCCTCACACCCCGGTTCATAACACTGTAGGGGTGCCGTGCCCCCAAACCCCGGCTCATGTCACTTATGGGGTGCCAGGCGCTCACACCCCGGGTCATGGTGCTGGAGGGGTGCCCGGCCCTGACACCCCGGGTCAAGTGAAGGGGTGCCCGGACCTCACACCCTTTTTCAAAGCACTGTATGGATGGCCGGCACTCACCCCACGTTTCATGGCATTTAAGGGTGCCCATCCCTCACAACCAGGTTAATGACACTGAAAGGTTGCCCGGCCCTCACACCCCAGGTCATGTCACTGAAGGGGTGCCCGGCCCTTACACCCCGGGTCATGGCACTGAAGGGGAGCCCGGCCGTCACACCCCGGTTCATGACACTGAAGGGGTGCCCGGCCCTCACACTCCGGGTCATGGCACTGAAGGGGTGCCTGGCCCTCACACCCCGGGTCATGGTGCTGGAGGGGTGCCCTGCCCTTACACCCCGGGTCATGTCACTGAAAGGGTGCCCGGCCCTCATACTCCGGGTCATGGCACTGAAGGGGTGCCTGGCCCTCACACCCCAAGTCATGGTGCTCGAGGGGTGCCCGGCCCTGACACTCCGGGTCATGTGAAGGGGTGCCCGGCCCTCTCACCCAGGTTCATGACACTGAATGGGTATCCTGCCCTCACACCCCGGGTCATGTCACTGAAGGGGTGCCCGGCCCTCACACTCCGGGTCATGGCACTGAAGGGGAGCCCGGCCCTCACAACCCGTGTTATGGCACTGAATGGGT
Organism: Homarus americanus; assembly: GCF_018991925.1. Lineage (NCBI taxonomy): Eukaryota > Metazoa > Arthropoda > Malacostraca > Decapoda > Nephropidae > Homarus > Homarus americanus. The sequence continues at coordinate 9,264 of NW_024734388.1, read as the reverse complement.
GCCCGGCCCTCACACTCCGGGTCATGGTGCTGAGGGGGTTCCCGGCCCTCACACCCCTGGTCAAATCACTGATGGGGTGCCCAGCTCTCACACTCCGGGTCACGGCACTGAAGGGGTGCCTGGCCCTCACACCCCGGGTCATGGTGCTGAAGGGGTGCCCGGCCCTCACACCCCGATTCATTTCACTGAAGGGGTGCCCGACCCTCACACCCCGGTTCGCAGCACTGTAGGGGTGCCCGGCCCTCACACCCTGTTTCATGGAACTGAAAGGGTCCCCGGCCCTCACACCACGATTCATGACACTGAAGGGGTGCCCGGCCGTCACACCCCGGGCCATTTCACTGAAGGGGTGTCCGGCCCTCACACCCCGGGCCATGGTGCTGGATTGGTGCCCGGCCCTCACACCCCGGGTCATGGTGCTGATTGGTGCCCGCCCTCACACTCCGGGTCATGGCACTGAAGGGGAGGCCCTCACACCCCTGGGTTATGGCACTGGGGTGCTGGCCTCACACCCTGGGTCATGGGTACCCGGCTCACACTCCGGTTCGTGAACACTGTAGGGATGTCCTGCCCCCACACCCCGTTTCATGTCACTGAAGGGTGCCGGGCCCTCACACCCCAGGTCATGTCACTGAAGGGGTACCCGGCCCTCACACCCCTGGCCATGGCACTGAAGGTTTGCCCGGCCCTCACACCCCTGGTTATGTACCTAACGTGGCGCCCGGCCCTCACACCCCGATTCATGGCACTGAAAGGGTGCCCGGCCCTCACACTCCGGGCCATGGTGCTGGAGGGTGTCAGGCCCTGACACACCCGGGTCATGACACTGAAGGGGTGCCCGGCCCACACACCCCAGGCCATGGTGCTGGAGGGGTGCCCGGCCCTCCCACCCCGGGTCATGTCACTGAAAGGGTGCCCGGCCCTCACACCCCGGGTCATGTCACTGAAGGGGTGTCCAGCTCTCACAGTCCGGGTCATGGCACTGAAGGGGTGCCTGGCCCTCACACCCCGGGTCATCGTGCTGAAGGGGTGCCCGGCCTTTACACCCCGGGTCATGTGAAGGGGTGCCCGGCCCTCACACCCCGGTTCGTAACACTATAGGGGTTCCATGCCCCCACAGCCCGTTTCATGGCACTGAAGGGGTGCCCGGCCTTCAGACCCCAATTCGTGACAATGAAGGGGAGCCCTCCCCTCACACCGCGGGTCATGGCACTGAAGGGGTGCCCGGCCCTCACACCCCGGGTCATGGCACTGATGAGGTGCCCGGCCCTCACACCCCTGGCCATGGCACTGAAGGTTTGCCCGGACAATACACCCCTGGTCATGAACCTAACGTGGTGCCCGGCCCTCACACCCCTGTTCATGTCACTGAAGGTGAGCCCGGCCCTCACCCCCCTGCTCATAGCTCTGAAAGGGTGCCCGGCCCTCACACCCCGGGTCATGGTGCTGAAGGGGTACCCGGCCCTCACACCCCGGGTCATGTCACTAAAGGGGTACCCGGCCCTCACACTCCGGGTCATGTCACTGAAGGGGTGCCCGGCCCTCACACCCCGATTCCTGGCACAGAAAGGGTGCCCGGCCCTCACAGCCCGGGCCATGGTGCTGGAGGGGTGTCAGGCCCTGACACACCCGGGTCATGACACTGAAGGGGTGCCCGGCCCTCACACCCCCAGGCCATGGTGCTGGGGGGGTGCCCGGCCCTCACACGCCCGGTTATGGCACTGATGAGGTGCCCGGCCCTCACACTCCTGGCCATGGCACTGAAGGTTTGCCCGGCTCTCACACCCCTGGTCATGTACCTAAAGTGGTGCCCGGCCCTCACACCCCGTTTCATGGCACTGGAAGGGTGCCCGGCCCTCACACCCCGGGCCATGGTGCTGGAGGGGTGTCAGGCCCTGACATACCCGGGTCATGACACTGAAGGGGTGCCCGGCCCCACACCCCAGGCCATGGTGCTGGAGGGGTGCCCCTCTCATACCACGGGTCATGGTGCTGGAGGGGTGCCCTGCCCTCACACCCCGGGTCATGACACTGAAGGGGTTCCCGGCCCTCACACCCCGGGTCATAGCACTAAAGGAGTGCCCGGCCCTCATACCCCGGGTCATGGTGCTGGAGGGATGCCCGGCCCTCACACCCCGATTCATGGCACTGAAATCGAGCCCGGCGCTTACACCCTGGGTCATGGTGCTGAAGGTGCCCGGCCCTCACACCCCTGGATTCATGGCACTGAAAGGTCCCGGCCTCACACACCGGTTCGCAGCACTGTAGGGGTGCCCGGCCCTCACACCCCGTTACATGGCACTTAAAGGGTGCCCGGCCCGCACACCCCGGTTCATAACACTGTAGGGGTGCTCTGCCCCCACTCCCCGTTTTATGTCACTGAAGGGGTGCCCGGGCCTAAAACCCCGGTTCATGTCACTTACGGGGTGCCCGGCCGTCACACTCCGGGTCATGGTGCTGGAGGGGTGCCCAGCCCTGACACCCCGGGTCATGTAACTGAAGGTGCCCAGCTCACACTCCGGTCATGTCACGGGAAGGGGTGCCCAGCTCTCACACTCCGGGTCATGGCACTGAAGGGGTGCTCTGGCCTTCTCACACCTGTGGTCATGGCTCTGAAGGGGTGCCTCGACCTCACACCCTGGGTCATGGTGTTAGCGCGGGGTGCCCGCCCCTCACCCCGGTCATGTCACTAAAGTGGTGCCCGGCCCTCACACCTCGGGTCATGTCACTGAAGGGGTGCCCGGCCCTGACACCCCTGGCCATGGCACTGGAAGGGTGCCCGGCCCTCACACCCCAGGCCATGGTGCTGGAGGGGTGCCCTGCCCTCACACCCCGGGTCATGTCACTGAAGGGGTGCCCAGCTCTCACACTCTGGGTCATGGCACTGAAGGGGTGCCTGGCCCTCACATCCCGGGTCATGGTGCTTAAGGGGTGCCCGTTCCTTACACCCCGGGTCATGTGAAGAGGTGCCCGGCCCTCACACCTCGGTTCGTAACACTGTAGGGATGCCCTGCCCCCACACCTCGTTTCATGTCACTGAAAGGGTGCCCGGTACTCACACCCCAGGTCATGTCACTGAAGGGTTACCCGGCCCTCACACCCCGGGTCATGGCACTGATGAGGTGCCCGGCCCTCACACCCCTGGCCATGGCACTGAAGGTTTGCCCGGCCCTCACGCCCCTGGTCATGTACCTAATGTGGTGCCCGGCCCTCACACCCCGATTCATGGCACTGAAAGGGTGCCCGGCCCTCACACTCCGGGCCATGGTGCTGGAGGGGTGTCAGGCCCTGACACACCCGGGTCATGACACTGAAGGGGTGCCCGGCCCACACACCCCAGGCCATGGTGCTGGAGGGGTGCCCGGCCCTCACACCCCGGGTCATGTCACTGAAAGGGTGCCCGGCCTCACAGTCCGGGTCATGGCACTAAAGGGGTGCCTGGCCCTCACACCCCGGGTCATGGTGCTGAAGGGGTGCCCGGCCCTTACACCCCGAGTCATGTGAAGGGGAGCCCGGCCCTCACACCCCGGTTCGTAACACTGTAGCGGTGCCATGCCCCCACAGCCCGTTTCATGGCACTGAAGGGGTGCCCGGCCCTAACAACCCCGGTTCATGTCACTTATGGGGTGCCCGGCCCTCACACCCCGGGTCATGGTGCTGGAGGGGTGCCCTGCCCTGACACCCTGGTTCAAAGCACTGTATGGGTGCCCGGCACTCACATCCCGTTTCATGGCACTTAAGGGGTGCCCTGCCCTGACACTCCATTTCATGGCACTGAAGGGGTTCCCGGCCCTCACACATCGGGTCATGGCACTAAAGCGGTGCCCGGCCGTCACACCCCTGGCTATGGCACGGAAGGTGTGCCCGGCCCTCACACCCCTGGTCATAGACCTAAACGGGTGCCCGGCCCTCACACCCCGGGTCATGGGGCTGAAGGGATGCCCTGCCCTCACACCCCGGGTCATGGCTCTTGAAGGAGTGACCGACCCTCACATGCCAGGTCATGGCACCGAAAGGGTGCTCGGCCCACACACTCCGGGTCATGTCTTTGAAGGTGTGCCCGGCCCTCACACCCAGGTTCATGACACTGAAAGGGTGCCCGGCCCTCACACCCCGGGTCATAAAACTGAAGGGGTGCAGCCGGCCGTCATACCCCGGGTCATGGTGCTGGAGGGGTGCCCGGCCCTCACACCCCGAATCATGGCACTGAAATCGAGCCCGTTCCTCACAACCCGGTTCATAGTGCTGAAGGGGTGCCCGGCCCTCACACCCCGATGCATGGCACTGAAGGGGTGCCCGGCCCTCACACCCCGGGTCATTTGAAGGGGTGCTCGGCCCTCACACCCCGCTTCACAGCACTGTAGGGGTGTCCGGCCCTCACACCCCATGGCACTGAAATCGAGCCTGTTCCTCAACCTGTCTGAGAAACAGTGGGGTGCCCGGCCCTCACAACCCGGGTCATAGTGCTGAAGGGGTGCCCGGCCCTCACACCCCGGGTCATTTGAAGGGGTGCTCGGCCCTCACACCCCGCTTCACAGCACTGTAGGGGTGTCCGGCCCTCACACCCCGGGCCATGGTGCTGGATTGGTGCCCGGCCTTCACACCCCGGTTCATGGTGCTGAAGGGGTGTCCAGCCCTCACACCCTGATTCATGGCACTGAAAGGGTACCCGGCCCTCACACCCCAATTCGTGACACTGAAGGGGTGCCCGGCCCTCACACCCCGGGTCATGGCACTGAAGGGGTGCCCGGCCCTCACACCCCGGGTCATGGTGCTGGAGGGGAGCCCGGCCCTCACACCCCGGGAAATGTCACTGAAAGGGTGCCCGGCCCTCACACCCCGGGTCATGTCACTGAAGGGGTGCCTAGCTCTCACACTCCGGGTCATGTCACTGAAGGGGTGCCCAGCTCTCACACTCCGGGTCATGGCACTGAAGAGGTGCCTGGCCCTTACACCCCGGGTCATGGTGCTGAAGGGGTGCCCGGCACTTACACCACGGGTCATGTGAAAGGGTGCCCGGCCCTCACACCCCGGTTCATATCACTGTATGGGTGCCCTGCCCCCACACCCCGTTTCATGTCACTGAAGGGGTGCCCGGCCCTAAAACCCCGGCTCATATCACTTATGGGGTGCCCGGCCCTCACACTCCGGGTCATGGTGCTGGAGGGGTGCCCAGCCCTGACACCCCGGGTCATGTGAAGGGGTGCCCGACACTCACACCCTGGTTCACAGCACTGTGTGGGTGCCCGGCACTCACACCCCCGTTTCATGGCACTTGTGGGGTGCCCGGCCCTTACACCCCTGTTCATGTCACTGAAGGGGTGCCCGGCCTCCACACCCCGGGTCATGTCACTAAAGGGGTGCCCGGCCCTCACACCCCGGGTCATGTCACTGAAGGGGTGCCCGGCCCTCTCATCCCGGGTCATGGCACTGATGAGATGCCCGGCCCTCACACCCCTGGCCATGGCACTGAAGGGGTGCCCGGCCCTCACACCCCGGGTAATGTCACTAAAGGGGTGCCCGGCCCTCACACCCCGAGTCATGTCACTGAAGGGGTGCCCGGCCCTCACGCCCCGCGTCATGGCACTGATGAGGTGCCCGGCCCTCACACCCGTGGCCATGGCACTGGAAGGGTGTCCTGCCCTCACACCCCGGGCTATGATGCTGGAGGGGTGTCCGGCCCTGACACACCCGGGTCATTACACTGAAGGGGTGCCCGGCCCTCACACCCCAGGCCATGGTGCTGGAGGGGTGTCCGGCCCTCACACCCCGGGTCATATCACTGAAAGGGTGCCCGGCTTTCACACCCCGGGTCATTGCACTGAAGGGGTGCCTGGCCCTCACACCCCGGGTCATGGTACTGAAGGGGTGCCCGGCCCTTACAGCGCGGGTCATGTGAAGGGGTGCCCGGCCCTCACACCCCGGGTCATAGCACTGATGAGGTGCCCGGCCCTCACACCCCTGGCCATGGCACTGAAGCTCTGCCCGGCCCTCACACTCCTGGTCATGGCACTGAAGGGGTGCCTGTCCCTCACAACCGGGGTCATGGTGATGGAGGGGTGCCCGGCCCTCACACCCCGGGCCATGGTGCTGGAGGGGTGCCCGACTCACACCCGGGTCAAGGTCACTGAAAGGGTGTCCAGCTCTCACAGTCCGGGTCATGGCACAGAAGGGGTGCCCGGCCCTCACACCCCGGGCCATGGTACTGGAGGGGTGCCCGGCCCTCACACCCCGGGTCATGTCACTGAAAGGGTGTCCAGCTCTCACAGTCCGGGTCATGGCACAGAAGGGGTGCCCGGCCCTAACACCCCGGTTCATGTCACTTATGTGGTGCCCGGCCCTAACACCCCGGGCCATGGTGCTGGAAGGGTGCCCAGCCCTGACACCCCGGGTCATGTGAAGGGGTGCCCGGCCCTCACACTCTGGTTCAAAGCACTGTATGGGTGCCCGGCACTCACATCCCGTTTCATGGCACTTAAGGGGTGCCCGGCCCTCACACCCAGGTTCATGACACTGAAAGGGTGCACGGCCCTCACACCCCGGGTCATAGCACTAACGGGGTGCCCGGCCGTCATACCCCAGGTCATGGTGCTCGAGGGGTGCCCGGCCCTCACACCCCGAATCATGGCACTGAAATCGAGCCTGGCCCTCACAACCCGGGTCATAGTGCTGAAGGGGTGCCCGGCCCTCACACCCCGATTCATGGCACTGAAGGGGTGCCCGGCCCTCACACCCCGGGTCATTTGAAGGGGTGCTCGGCCCTCACACCCCGGTTCACAGCACTGTAGGGGTGTCCGGCCCTCACACCCCGGGCCATTGTGCTGGATTGGTGCCCGGCCCTGACACCCCGGTTCATGGTGCTAAAGGGGTGTCCGGCCCTCACACCCTGATTCATGGCACTGAAAGGGTACCCGGCCCTCACACCCCAATTCGTGACACTGAAGGGGTGCCCGGCTCTCACACCCCGGGTCATGGCACTGAAGGGGTGCCCGGCCCTCACACCCCGGGTCATGGTGCTGGAGGGGTGCCCGGCCCTCACACCCCGGGACATGTCACTGAAAGGGTGCCCGGCCCTCACACCCCGGGTCATGTCACTGAAGGGGTGACCAGCTCTCACACTCCGGGTCATGTCACTGAAGGGGTGCCCAGCTCTCACACTCCGGGTCATGGCACTGAAGAGGTGCTTGGCCCTCACACCCCGGTTCATATCACTGTAGGGGTGCCCTGCCCCCACACCCCGTTTCATGTAACTGAAGGGGTGCCCGGCCCTGACACCCCGGGTCATGTGAAGGGGTGCCCGACCCTCACACCCTGGTTCACAGCACTGTGTGGGTGCCCGGACTCACACCCCCGTTTCATGTCACTGAAGGGGTGCCCGGCCTTCACACCCCGGGTCATGGCACTGAAGGGGAGCCGAGCTCTCACACCCCGGATCATGTCACTAAAGGAGTGCCCGGCCCTCACACCCCGGTTCATGTCACTGAAGGGGTGCCCGGCCCTCTCATCCCGGGTCATGGCACTCATGAGATGCCCGGCCCTCACACCCCTGGCCATGGCACTGAAGGGGTGCCCGGCCCTCACACCCCGGGTAATGTCACTAAAGGGGTGCCCGGCCCTCACACCCCGGGTCATGTCACTGAAGGGGTGCTCGGCCCTCACACCCCGCGTCATGGCACTGATGAGGTGCCCGGCCCTCACCCCCCTTGGCCATGGCACTGGAAGGGTGTCCTGCCCTCACACCCCGGGCTATGTTGCTGGAGGGGTGTCCGGCCCTGACACACCCGGGTCATTACACTGAAGGGGTGCCCGGCCCTCACACCCCAGGCCATGGTGCTGGAGGGGTGCCCGGCCCTCACACCCCGGGTCATATCACTGAAAGGGTGTCCGGCTTTCACACCCAGGGTCATGTCACTGAAGGGGTGCCCAGCTCTCACACTCCGGGTCATTGCACTGAAGGGGTGCCTGGCCCTCACACCCCGGGTCATGGTACTGAAGGGGTGCCCGGCTCTTACACGGCGGGTCATGTGAAGGGGTGCCCGGCCCTCACACCCCGGTCCTGCACTGATGAGGTGCCCGGCCCTCCACACCTGGCCATGGAACTGAAGGTTTGCACAGCCCTCACACCCCCTGGTCATGTACCTAACGTGCTGCCCGGCCCTCACACCCCGATTCAGGGCACTGAAAGGGTGCGCGGCCCTCACACCCCGGGCCATGGTACTGGAGGGGTGCCCGGCCCTCACACCCCGGGTCATATCACTGAAAGGGTGCCCGGCCCTCACACCCCGGGTCATGTCACTGAAAGGGCGTCCAGCTCTCACAGTCCGGGTCATGGCACAGAAGGGGTGCCCGGCCCTAACACCCCGGTTCATGTCACTTATGGGGTGCCCGGCCCTCACACCCCGGGCCATGGTGCTGGAAGGGTGCCCAGCCCTGACACCCCGGGTCATGTGAAAGGGTGCCCGGCCCTCAAACCCCGGGTCATGTCACTGAAAGGGTGCCAAGCCCTCACACCCAGGTGTCATGTCACTGAAAGGGTGCCCGGCCCTCACACCCCGGGTAATAGCACTGAAGGGGTGCCCGGCCCTCATACCCCTGGTCATGGTGCTGGAGGGGTGCCCGGCCCTCACACCCCGATTCATGGCACTGAAATCGAGCCCGGCCCTCACACCCCGGGTCATGGTGCTGAAGCGGTGCCCGGCCCTCACACACCGATTCATGGCACTGACGGGGTGCCCGGCCCTCACACCCCGGCTCATGGCACTGAAGGGGAGCCCGGCCCTGACGCCCCGGGTCTTGTCACTGAAGGGGTTCCCGGCCCTCACACCCCGGGTCATGGCACTGAAGCGGTGCCCGGCCGTCACACTCCTGGCCATGGCCCTGAAGGTGTGCCCGGCCCTCACACCCCTGGTTATAGACCTAAATGGGTGCCCGGCCCTCACACCCCGGGTCATAGCACTGAAGGGGTGCCTGGCCCTCACACCCTGGTTCATGGCACTGAAGGGGTGCCCGGCCCTCACACCCCTGTTCATGGCACTCAAGGGGTTCCCAGCCCTCACACCCCGGGTCATGGCACTGAAGCGGTGCCCGGCCCTCACACCCCGGGTCATCGTGCTCGAGGGGTGCCCAGCCCTGACACCCCGGGACATGTGAAGGGGTGCCCGACCCTCACACCCTGGTTCAAAGCACTGTATGGGTGTCCGGCATTCACACGACCATTTCATGGCACTTATGGGGTGCCCGGCCCTCACACCCAGGTTCACGACT